>NC_081553.1:93438294-93569678 GCF_963082655.1 Stomoxys calcitrans
CCCAAGGCCTTAAATCGTGAGATCGGTATATATGAAATATTTATCAAAATACAGTCCTATCTTGAGCATTGGTTTATTTGGGGGCAAGATCAAGAAATAGCCCGTTAGAGCACATCTTCGAACTTTGGCCTATGAGAAAAACAAGAATCTGTGCAAAGTTTCTACTCGTTGTCTCCATTTTCAAAGACCGTAGTTTGATTACAAATAAAGGGCTCACAGACACATACATCGCTCAATCATCTACAAATTTTACGAATTTCAATAATCTATGTACTTTGTAAGATCGGAAATCGATATTTCGTCATTTTACCAATATGATCATACAAAGATTATTTTCCCATCTTATGGTAGAGTGAGTTTTCACTTGTCCTAAATTTATTCTATCATGTTGAAAATTGTACACTTTTCTCCTTTTTTGGTACTCCTTTTATTCTTTGAACTATTTTTATAAATGAGTATTTCTAGGTCAAATCTCAAATGATGATGTAATTGAATAACACTTTACCAACTCCGGCTGATCTTTTTTTTTTTAATTTTTCCAAACCAATTCATGTGGTTTCACTTTTTTTCAAATTTGCTTTCTATGCCTCCATGCACTTTTCATTTTCTGCTATCTCTTTTAGCATAGCATTTCAATGAACATTTGTCGTAGTTCCGTAGTTAAGTCTCGACACAAGAGAATGCAAAAAAGAACAATATCTCGTTTTGCATAAATCGAATGTTGATGTCATCTCAACCATTTAAATTGCCAATTTGGTTTTATGTCAACTTGGCCTAGTTTGTTTCAACAACATTTAAAAACACAACAATGATTGTTGGGAGGAAAGTGGAGTAAAGTCGACCTTTAAATACCTTACGCAGCATGGGTATGAGAGCCAATTGATTTACAGGATATATGGTATAGATGGTATAGAATATTTACCTCCTAGTCGTAATGAGGTCCAAGTAGCAGTGACCCGACTAAAGAACAACAAGGCAGCAGGAGCCGACGGGTTAACCGCTGAACTATTTAAGACAAGAATCGAGACGCTGATAAGACGTATGCATCAACTTTTCCGCGCGATCTGGCTAGAAGAACGCATACCCAGTGTTTAAAACCTCAACATATTATGCCCCGTACACAAGAAAGGAGACAAAATGTGCTAACTACAGAGTAATAAGTCTCCTCCCTATCGCAAACAAGTTTTTAAAGAAATCTGAACCTAAATTGGAACTCTTTCTGACTGGTAGTGCGAGACACATCCTGATCCTGAAGACTAAGCTTACATGTTGTTAGAGGCATACCCACCGATTCCACTTCCCCTGAAATGTGGAAGGTATTTTCTAGACTCGCAAGGTTTTTGAATTCAGAAATATGTTCCCCAGAGATTTAATGGCTGCCTAGCTGTCTGAGAACATATTAATCCCAGTCGTGGTATGACTTAGCCACTCACCCACTTCTATAATTGTAAGGATTTTCGCTTGATACACACCACAGTTGTTGGGTAATCTTCTGGATTACCCGGTATCTGTAGTGCTGTGGGAAAGATTAAAACCTAAAGTCAATAAGATAATTGGATCCTATCAATGCGGCTTTAGACCTGGTAAATCCTTTCTAGACCAGATATTCACACTGCGTCAAATCCTGGGAATGACCCGAGAAGGACAAATCAACACCTACCATCTCTTTGGTGACTACAAAGTCGCTTTTGATAGGCCTATACGTTCTAAGGTATTTCAAGTTATGTCTGAGTTTGGTATCCCTCCAACAATAATAAGACTCCTAAGGATGACACTTGCTGACACTTGCAGTAAAAATGGGAAAGAATCTCTCCGAATCTTTAACATTCTGCTGGAGAAGATTATACGAGATCCAGATATCAATAGCTATGGCACACTACTCACAAGCCAACACATCCTATTTAACTAGGCCGAAGACATCGATATCATGGGTCAGTCAAAGTTTAGTTCAGTTTAGAAACAAGGCCACCTCTCGACAGACGAAGATTACACCATACAAGACCCAGAAACTACCTTTGTTGTTATATGGTTCTGAGGCATGGGTACTTGTGAAAGCAGACGAAGCAGTTCTTGGAGTGTTGGAGGGAAAGATTCCTCGTAAATTATATGGAACAGTGTGCGTTAATCGAGAATATAGGTCTCGCATAGACCACGATCTGTATGACGACGACAGTCTTGTTACACGCATCAAAATACAACGGCTGCGTTGGCTAGGTCATGTTGTCAGAATGGATGAAGAAGCTGCAGCCAAGAAGTCTTTTGAAGGCTAACACGGTGGTACCCGGAAACCAGGACGATCAAAAGCCCGATGGAAAGATCAAGTAGTGAAAGACACCTCGAAACTTGGTGTTAGAGATTATAAAATAAGCGCAGTAGATCAAGGAGCTTGGAACGCTGTCCTACGTTCCGCTAGTTGAAAAAATGTTCTGTCAAAGCCAATTAAACGAACGAAACTACACCAAAATCAAATTTGTTATTGTAAAGGACGATTATCTCTTAGGCAACAATGGTCCAAATAGCTCACGCACGTTTCGTGTTTTGTTTCACTGTCAAACATCTTTAGTTTGGTCTATAATTTAACCATGATCATCTTACAAAGGAACAACGCTTGCAAATTATTAAATTTTATTATTTATACTCTGTTAAGAAAGTCCATCGCGTGCTTTTTCCCTTCTACGACGAAGCTCATTTTGGGCTCAATGGTTATGTAAATAAGCAGAATAGTCGATTTTGTAGTGAAAGTCAGCCAGAAGCATTGCAAGAGCTACCAATTCATCCAGAACAAGTAAAAGCGTGCTGAGTTCGGCCGGGCCGAATCTTATACACTCTTCACCATAGATGGCATTTGTCGAGTTCTTTCCCCGATTTCTCTTTTTAGGCAAACAAAGGATAAGAGAAAAGAATTGGTATAATATTGGAGCTACATATATTAAGTTATGGTCCGATTCGAATCATAATTGAATGAAGTTGTTGTAGCAGTGTCTTATACACCAAGCGCAGCCCTTGCCGATGAAGAACTCCATCGGGTCAATCCGGTACGAACAACCGGCTGCCATGGGATTGAATTGAATGATGGAGACTATAGTTGAAGTCATTGTGTAAAATTTCATCCAATTCGGGTAAGAATTGCGCCCTGTAGGAGTTGAAGAAGTAAAATAGAGAGGGTGGTTGATATAGGAGCAGTATCGAGCTATAGACAGATTCGGACCCTATTTGGCAAGCATGTTAAAGGTCATGGGAGAGCCGTTGTACAAAATTTCAGCCTAATCGGATAATAGTTACTCCCTCTGCAGGCTCAAGAAGTCAAAATACCAGATCGGTTTAAATGGCAGCTATATCAGGTTATAGATCGATTTGAACCATATTTAGCACAGTTGTTGAAAGTAATAACTCAACACGTCGTGCAAAATTTCAGCGTCCTCTAGCCGCTCAAGAAGTCAAGATCCAGAAAGGTTTATTTGACAGCAATAGCAGGTTATGGACCGATTTCAATCATACTCAGCACAGTTGTTGGAAGTCATAATAAAACACCTCATGCAAAATTTCAGCTAAATCGGATAATAATCTACTGGCTCAAGAAGTCTACATTCAAGTTCGGTTTTTATGGCAGCTGTATCAAAATATGGACCGATATATCCCAACAATCCCAAATGAGCTACACTAAAAAGTAGTTGTGCAGAATTTCAAGCGCCTAGCTTTACTTCATCGAAAGATTACGTGCTTTCGACAGACAGACGGACGGACATGTATAGATCGACTTAAAATGTCATGACGTTCAAGAATATATGTACTTTATGGGGTCTTAGACGAATATTTCGAGGAGAATGACGAAATTAGTGTACCCCCACCCTATGGTGGAGTGCATAAAAAATCACAGTTTGGTGGGGTTTATGGGCTGGTGGTATCATTGGACCGTACTTCTTCAAAGATGATGCGAATCGTTACGTAACTGTGAATGGTGAGCGTTACCGTGAGATGAGATCCAACTTTTTTTGCCCAAAATGCAAGAGTTTGTCTTGAATGACATATGGTTTCAACAAGACGATGCCACATGGCGTGCTTTCGACAGACAGACGGACGAACATGTCTAGATTGACTAAAAATGTCATGACGGTCAAGAATACTTTATGAGGTCTTAGACGAATATTTCAAGGAGTTACAAACAGAATGACGTAATTAGTATACCCCCATCCTATGGTGAAGGGTATAAAAAGTCATAGTTTGGTGGGGTTTATGGGCTGGTGGTATCATTGGACCGTACTTCTTCAAAGATGATGCGAATCGTTACGTAACTGTGAATGGTGAGATCCAACTTTTTCTTTAGCCCCAAAATGCAAGAGTTTGTCTTGCATGACATATGGTTCCAACAAGACGGTGCCACATGCCACACAGCACGCGTAACAAGGGACTAATTGAGGGACGAATTCGGTGAACATTTTATTTCACACGTTCGGGACCGGGACCATTGAAGCATTTATTCGTGAGATACCGGCCGAAATTTTGGAGAGAGAATATGCCAAAATTGGACTAAGCGGATGGACCATTTGAAGCGCAGTCACGGCATGAAATAATCTTCAAATATAAAATAATATGGACCGTTCTATCGATCCAAATAAAGAGTTCATGCATTTTCTTTTTTAATTTTATCTATTTTCTTAACTTTCTTAATCTTAATCTTCAAATATAAAATAATATGGACCGTTCTATCGATTCAAATAAAGAGTTCATGCATTTTCTTTTTTAATTTTATCTATTTTCTTAACTTTCCTATAGCTCTAAAAAAATCACACTATATGTGCGACATATTCTACCTAAATTTAGTTTTGTAAAAATAAATTTTTTGAACTTTATGTTTCGCGAAAATAAACGTAAAGAATTGTATATATTGGGTTGCCCAAAAAGTAATTGCGGATTTTTCATATAGTCGGCGTTGACAAATTTTTTCACAGCTTGTGACTATGTAATTGCATTCTTTCTTCTGTCAGTTATCAGCTGTTACTTTTGCTTGCTTTTGAAAAAAAAGTGTAAAAAAGTATATTTGATTAAAGTTTATTCTAAGTTTTATTAAAAATGCATTTACTTTCTTTTAAAAAATCCGCAATTACTTTTTGGGCAACCCAATACTTTGTCAATAAAACTAGAATAACGGTGCATATACCCAAAGAGCATAAGAATGCGTTTGACTTGCCATCAACGCTACCATAAAGGGCTAGACATGGTCAACACCTAAACAATGTACATCCTTTTATGACCAAGTAATGAGAAAACAAGTAAGAGCGTGCTAAGTTCGGCCGGGCCGAATCTTATATACCCTCCACCATGGATTGCATTTGTCGAGTTCGATGCGCGATATCTCTTTTTAGGCAAACAAAGAATATTGAATAAGAACTGTTATGCTATTGGAGCTATATCAAGTTTTAGTCCGATTGAGACCATAAATTTATGCTGAACGTTGTAGAAGTCATTGTGTAATATTTCAGTTCATTCGGATAAGAATTGCACCTTGTAGGGGCTCAAGAAGCAAAATCGGGAGATAGGTAGGTATATGGGAGCTGTATCAAGCTATTGATCGACTCAGACCATATTAGTCACGTATGTTGAAGGCCATGAGAGAAGCCATTGTACAAAATTTCTGCCAAATCGGATGAGAAATGCGCCCTCTAGAGGCGGAAGTTTGGAGTTTTCTAATATTCTTATCTACTTAATCTTCTGTAGGCTTTTGCCAAGTGTTGATGTTCTTTATTTCCTATTACTGTCCTTACACCTGAGCACCTTAACATTCATACATTGAAGTGACAACCAAATATAGTTCCTTTCTATATTCCAAATAAGTGTAGACCATATTCCCCATTGACAGATTCCCTTATAGGCGCCGCATATAAAATCCAAGAAATATCATTCAAGTTGTTTCAAACATTATAACTATTTTACTACAGCCTATCATCCCATAGCGTTGGATATCAAATTCCAACACATCCTTTGTTATTCTATCTCCTGTTGGTTGTCCTCTTCACTCTTTCTCTGTGTTTGTTTTGTGATTTTGTAAAAATATCTGGGGGGCATAGAAAAACCAAAAAATTACACAGCTATTTGGACAAGTGATTTAACAAATCAATACATTGTTGTTTGTTATTCAAAGGTCAATTTACTACGTAAGCCTGAGGTTACACTTTTGATTTGATTTCTGCATTTCGATATATTCGCACATATACACTTGGGAGGGAATAATTGTGCAGACAGTGATACACACTCACACTCTTCACACACACACACACATTTTTACACATCATCCACTTATGACCGGAAAACAAACAACAGCTTTTTTCGTTATTATCCTTTTTTCTTTGTTTTTCTGGCTTTATTGTGTTTATGTTCAATTTCTTTCTATTTTGTGGTATGGTATTTCCTTTGAGAAATGGACAAAAAGATAAAAGACATACAAGTTGAACAACATTTTACTTTGAGAAAGCTTGTGAAATTTGAGAAACCTTCGAATAGAAATTTAAATTCTTTTGGTGTTATGTTTTCCAAATCGAATGAAATAAGTGGATCTAATCCCTAATCGTTTTTTTCTAATAATTTAATCTCATGTAAGCCTCTTACCTATTTCAGAAAGTAGAATCTAGTTAATATTTAAATTGTGATTTAGTATCCCAAGATTATTTTCTACATGGTTTGGTGAAAAATCTAAACCGAATCCAGATACACTGGCAAACTTCTCACATAGCAATGAGTGCAGTCCGATTCAAGTTTAAGCCCAATGATAAGGGGCCTCCTTTTTATAGTCAAGTCCGAACGGCGTGCCGCAGTGCGACACCTCTTTGGAGAGAAGTTTTACATGGCATAGTACCTCACTAATGTTGCCAGCAATGTCTGATGGTCTCCCCAGGATTCAAACCCAGGTGTTCAGCGTCATAGGCGGACATGCTAACCTCTGAGCTAAGATGGCCTCCTCAAATTTGTATGTAAATAAATTCGTCAATACATACCATTTTGATGTTGATAATGAATTTGGATTGAAGCTACGAGCTGACAGCCTTGTTATTTTTTAAAACCACTTCAAAATGGCTTTCAGACCGAAAAATACCCAGCAACGTAAAACCGTGTGTAGGAAACCTATGCAACGACTGGAACAATTGTGTTAAGCCGAAAGGAGGACACAGCTATATAGACCTAAAGCAAATGCAAACCGGGAGGAGGTTGAAATTGCCACACACACAAAAAAGGGAGTTTTTCTGCTTGCGGGCCATGTCCGTCCGTCTGTCGAAATCACGATAGCGGTTGAACGCGTAGAGCTAGCCGCTTGAAATTTTGCACAGATACTTTATACTAATGTAGGTCGTTGAGGATTGTAAATGGACTATATCGGTTCAGATTTGGATATAGCTCCCGTAAAAACCGATCTTCCGATTTGACTTCTTGAGCCCATGGAAGTAAAAATTTTGGTCCGATTTGTCTGAAATTATGCATATAGTGTTCTGTTATGACTCCCAACAATTGTGGCAAGTAAGGTCCAAATCGGTCTATAACCTGATATAGCTCCCATATAAACCGATCTTCCGATTTGACTTATTAAGCCCATGGATGCCAAAATTTATGTCCAATTAAGCTGAAATTTTGCACAAAGTATTCTGTTTTAACTCCCAACAACGGAGCCAAGTACGGTCCAAATCGGTCTATAACCTGATATAGCTCCCATATAAACCAATCTCCCGATTTGACTTCCTGAGCCCATGGAAGCCGCACATTGTTTTCTATTGACTCTATTCTATTCTATTGACTTCCAACTAATTTTCCAAGTACGGTCTAAATCGGTCAAGAACCTGATATAGCTCCCATATAAACCGATCTCCAGATTAGAATTCTTGAACCAACGGAAGCTGCAATTTTTGTTCGACTTCCAACAACTGATATAGCCCACATATAAACCGATCTCCCGATTTGACTTCCTGAGCCCATGGAAGCCACAATTTTTGTCCGATTTGGCTGAAATTTCCAATATGATTTCCAACAACTGTGCTTAGTACGGTCCAAATCGATCAAGAACCTGATATAGCTCCCATATAAACGGATCACCCGATTTGACTTCTAGAGCCCCCGGATGCCTCAATTTCATCCGATTTGGCTGACATTTTGCACAAAGTATTCTGTTATGTCTCCCAACAACGAAGCCAAGTACGGTCCAAATCGCTCTATAAGCTGATATAGTTCCCATATAAACCGATCTCCCGATTTGACTTCCTGAGCCCATGGAGGCCACAATTTTTGTCCGATTTGGCTGAAATTTTGCATATAGTTTTCTATTTTGACCAACAACTGTGCACAAGTAGGGTTTAAATCTGCGTATAACCTGATATAGATCCCATATAAACCGATCTCCCGATTTGAACTCTTGAGGACTTGAAAGCCACCATTTTTTCTCAATTTGGCTGAAATTTGCACAAAGTGTTCTGTTAGGAATACAACAAGATTATTAGAGCGGCAAATCGTGCCTCATGGAAGCTGTTCTGCGAACAGGTCGATAGCGCTAATGACGCCTCCAAGATAAAGATCAGTCATCAGGCCATGTCCAAACTGAAACTTTTGTAGACGATATAGGAGTGATAGAAGAGACAACGGAGAAAATGAAATGTAAACCTATTCTCCTCAGGATACGGGTGGTCTCACGGAGAAACCGGAATTTTGGAATAATGAGATTGATCAAGGCCTTATTATTACAGAATTTATGGTAAAGAGAGTCTTGAATAGCTTCAACCATTCATGTTACCCGGAATTGATGAAATATTTCCGGCGTCTGACATAAATTTTCAAAGCGTGCTCAGGACTTTTATATACTCAGAAAGCGTTGCAGGAGAAAAGGGTGGTATTTATACTCAAACCCCGTAAAGCAAGTTATGCGGTACCTAAGACCTACAGACGTATAAGCTGTACGCCCTTTCTACACAAACCATGGAACGTATTGTGGACACCATGATAAAGAGTAGGACATCCAGCGAACTGCTCAAATACAAACAGCGTGCCTACGTCAAGAAAAAGTAGTGGAGACTGCCCTGCATAAAATAGAAGAATCCTTCGATGCCAAAACGTACACCCTGGAGGTATGCATTAACATCGACGGGGCTTTTAACAATGTGTGGACCGACATACTGATCTAACACTTAGACTAGTACCGGGTGGACCCGGTCCTTAGAGACTGGATAAACCTTATGCTAAGTAACATTTGGATAAATTGCGGGTCGCATGAGGCAAATTTAAGGGAGAAAGTGGCACAGGGCAGGCCACAGGGGGCATTTTATCGCCCTTCCTATATGTGACCACCACAAATAACCTATTATGGATGCTGACTGCAGTTTAGAAACAAGGCCACCTCTCGACAGACGAAGATTACAATATACAAGACACAAATACTACCAGTGCTGATATATGGTTCTGAAGCATGGGTAATTGTGAAAGCAGATGAGGCAGTGCTTGGAGTATGTGAGAGAAAGATTCTTCGTAAAATATATGGACCAGTTTGCGTTAACGGAGAGTGTAGGCGACGTATGAACCACGAGCTGTATGAGCTGTATGACGACGATAGCATAGTTACACGCATCAAAATACAACGGCTGCGTTGCCTAGGTCATGTTGTCAGAATGGATGAAGAAGCTCCAGCAAAGAAGACTTTTGAAGGCAAACACGGTGGTACACGCAAACACGTTGTGGGAGACACCTCGAAACTTGGTGTCAAAGGTTTTAGAATGAGCGCAGAAGATCAAGGCGCTTGGAACTTATTCTACGTTCGGCTAGTGGAACAAATTATCTTTCGTAGCCAATTTGTGTAAAAGTAAGTAAGTAAGTAAGGATGCTGACTGATGATTTGAACTATTCTACTACGCCAAGATGTCATAGTACTTCTAAGGGGTAAGGATCCGAACAAGCTATGCAGTAGAGCCGAAAGGGTTTTGGAGATGGCATACGACTGGGTCTGAATGTTAACCCATGAGATACTGAAATCTGACAAGGTCAAATACTTAGAAGTGATCTTGGACACGAAACTGAATTGGATGTTTCATTTTTGGGAACGTAACGAGTAGGCTCACATTGGACCTGAATCCGAGAATAGTCCACAGGGCCAACAGAAGCGTGATTACACCAATACTTATTACGCATCAGTAGTTTGGTGGGCTGCAATGGGAACAATACAACAGGTTCAGAGAACATGTTGTCAATCTCTTAAGAGACTTCAGTATAGAGGATGAGAGACTAATAGAACGAAAATCGTTCGCCTTCGTCTGGTAAGGTTTTCCTGCTTTCGGAATGAAAATGACCTTTGTGGCCCTTCATCCCACAGGTATTTATATATGACATGCAGAGTAAATCTCCCTAAGTCAGGGAACCAGTCTATCAGACACAGCTTGTAATTCAACCGATGATACATAATCAGGGCCCGTTGACTTAAAGGAGTCGAAACTTTTTATCGCCCAAAGGATTATCGGCACAGAAACTTCCCCAATAACCTCCGACGAATGCATACTAGTGGCAACCTCTTTTGGCACCACGTTGTCCGTTGAGAATTCCCAGGGAAGTGTGTATCAATGAGTAGTTGTAGTGTTTCCTCACTAGACATTGTCCATACATTCTCGAGAATAGGATCAGAAGTACCCTCAGGCCTTAGATATATCCTCCACGGAGCTACAGAATTCTACCCAGGATTTGTTCTGAGCCTTTCTCAGCTCGCCCTAATATTATCTTAGCTTAGCCTTATAGATGTCCCAATCGTGTGGTCCTTCGTGATCCGCTTGACCACTTTGTCTATATCCTTCACAGTTTCCTCTTCCTTTTCTGGACTAGAAGAGATAGTGGTGCAGAATTTGTGCCGATATGTATCCCAATTTGCCTTTCTTCTGTTTAGCCGAGGGACCACTTCTGCAGTATTTTCTCCAAGGCTGAAACTAATATAAAGATGATCCGAAAAGCTGTGGTCATCCAACATTTCCCAGTCGCATATTCTTGCGCCTATATCCTACGATACCAAGGTAATATCTAGTACCTCCTACCTTTTCCTGGCAATAAACGTCGGTTTATCCCCTTAATTAAAAATTTTCAGATTACAACATATAATATATTTGATAAGCAGCTCACCCCTTTCGTGGACATTCGAACTTCCCCATATCTGGTGATGTGCATTAGCATCATTTCCTACAATGAGTCGTTTTTGGCCTGCATCAGCGGCTTCAACCAGCAACTTAAGGCTTGAGAGCAGCATCTCTCAATCTTGTGCCATATATAGGGAAGCCAGCCAGTAATTAGACTTATTTATTTCAATATGACCAGTTCTAGACTGAATCCTCATTGGCTACAGACTGAATCCTCATTGCTTAGCGACGGAAGAAAAAAAAAACATTTAGACTACTCTTTACAAGAATACAGGCCCTGTGTCTCTCATTTCCCGTACCCCTGAGTAGGTTAAATCCCGGAATTCTTAGTCCACGAACCATTTCACCACACATCCATGGTTCTTGGATAAGAACCATGTCAAACCCCCGCCATCAGCAGGACATTTAGTGCCGCCGAAGCGGTTTTATAATTATGGAGATTTATCTGCAGAAACCGGACCATAGTCAGGATTCAGAACTTCCAGCACTGTTGTGTTAGCTTAGTCTTTTGTTTACGCCAGGAGTTCATCCTTACAAGATTCGTTTGACTTTGTCATGATGAGCTTCCGTACGCATCCCGTGGCAGGTGAGAAAGCAGTGGAACCACTCTTCCTCAGGACATTGGACACTTGCGGTGTGGACCATTCCTCCTTAGATGATTCACTAGCTGTTGTTGTCGAAATACTTTTTGAGTTACGTCCTTCCTAGCTGACTTCCATTTGGTTGAAAAACGTATTAAAAACTAAAATAAGGCGCAGGGGAGCGTGTAAGGGTTAGGGTTCCGCTATGGTTTCATCAAAATTGATTTGCAAACTATATTTCTTTCTGTGAAATGTTTATTTTCATACCCTCCACCATAGGATGGGGGTATGCTAATTTCATCATTCTGTTTGTAACACCTCGAAATATGCGTATGAGACCCCATATGGTATATATGGGTTGCCCAAAAAGTAATTGCGGATTTTTTAAAAGAAAGTAAATGCATTTTTAATAAAACTTAGAATGAACTTTAATTAAATATACTTTTTTACACTTTTTTTCTAAAGCAAGCTAAAAGTTACAGCTGATAACTGACAGAAAAAAGAATGCAATTACAGAGTCACAAGCTGTGAAAAAATTTGTCAACGCCGACTATATGAAAAATCCGCAATTACTTTTTGGGCAACCCAATATATTCTTGATCGTCATGACATTTTAAGTCGATCTAGCCATGTCCGTCTGTCTGTCGAAAGCACGCTAACTTTCAAAGGACAAAGATAGCCGCTTGAAATTTTGCACAAATACCTTTTATTAGTGTAGGGATTGTAAGTCAACCAAATCGGTCCATGTTTTGATATAGCTGTCATATAAACCGATCTTGGGACTTGACTTCTTGAGCCTCTAGGGGGCGCAAATCTCGTCCTATTTGACTGAAATTTTGCACGTGGTGTTTTAGTATCACTTCCAACAACTGTGCTAAGTATGGTTGAAATCGGTCCATGTTTTGATATAGCTGCCAAATAAATCGATCTTCGGTATTGACTTCTTGAGCCTATAGAGGGCGCAATTCTCATCCGATTTGACTGAACTTTTCCACGTATTGTTTTGGCCAATACAGCGCGCAATTCTCATTCGATTTGGCTGAAATTTTGCACGAAATGTTTTGTTATGACTTCCAATTCCAAACTGTGCTAAGTATGGCGCAGATCGGTACATAATCTGACATAGCTGTCATATAAACCGATCTGGGATCTTGACTTCTTGAGCCTCTAGAGGGCGCAATTGTCATCCGATTTGGGAGAAATTTTGTACAACGGCTTCTCCCATGACCTTAAACATACGTGTCTATTATGGTCTGGATCGATCAATAGGTTGATACAGCTTTTATATAAACCTATCTCCCGATTTTGCTTCTTGAGCCCCTACAAGGCGCAATTCTTATCCGAATGAACTAAAATAACACACAACGACTTCTACAAAGTTCAGCATTCATTTATGGTCCGAATCGGACTATTACTTGATATAGCTTCAATAGCATAACAGTTCTTATTCAATATTCTTTGTTTGCCTAAAAAGAGATACCGTGCATAGAACTCTACAAATGCGTTCCATGGTGGAGGGCATATAAGATTCGGCTTGGCCCAACTTAGCATGCTCTTACTTGTTTACGATATTTTTGAAAGATTTTTTTTCAAAGCTTGTTTTCATTGTAGTCAATAATATGGTCTTATTGTTTAATTTTAGTTTTGGAATAATGTAGTCTTAGGGAAGATTCGATTATTGTTCCGGGAAATACTCATATTAAATTCCTTCCACAGCATATTATTCTTTTATTTATTCTAGGATAATAATAAATAAAAATTCATCCTTTTGAGTGTTTCAAGCACAAATGTCTGGTTAAACTCTAAGGAAGCCTACAAAGAGTATGTTACTATTTCTGTTCAATTAGCATTCATGTGGAAATAATTGTCACCAGACCAGAAACCGCCTTCTAAGTAATTTTATGCCTGGCTTAAGTTGTTGTAACTGCAGCACAATAACCCAGCATAAAATATTTAATTTCATTAAAAAAAATCCATTAACAATAAACTCTAGCCAGGTTTCCGCATTCAAGAGGGAGTCAGTGAGAACGAGATAGAAGGGGCAACAACTGCTGCTATCGTATTTGCAGCTGCTATTGTTGTTAATGAACAACACAAAGATACTTCATCTGAACAGTCCACACTATTCCAGGACAAAATCTAAGCAAAACTAAAACCAGCAATGCTCTCCATCACCCCATGGCAATGGAATTAAGAAATTCGTTTGGAGAATGACATTGTAACCAAAAACCAAAAGGGGATTTTCTTGTACCTTGTTGATACAGAAAATAAATTGAATAAATTGAAAAACACAAAATGAGTTAAGAGAGTCATTAAAAAGTAAAGGATATTGTTAGTTTGGTTGTTGTGATTTCAATTTCCGCCAGGAATTCAATATGAAATGATCAAAAGGTTAAGTGAAATTAACATATTTTTAATTACAAATAGAAGAATCTATTTCTGAAGATTATGACTTATTTAATATTTTGCACAATTTTGATTGTCATTTATAATTTCCCCAATGTGATATTCATAGAAAATTTCTTAATAATTTAATTTGGAATTTCAGTCAGGATATTCGTCCAGCTATAGACCGTTAGGTTAAACGCTTCTATTTAAAGAATAGCTTAGTAAACAACGTTTAAGGAGTTAGGCAAATGTATAATGTTGAATTATTTGACAAGTGACTCGTATCCCGATTTCTGATCTGCCAAGATCTTCATCAACGAGATTTAAATATCCACAACAAGTGCATGCGGTGTAAAGAAAGAATTAAATAAAATTTGTATAAAAAATATTCTTAATTTAAGTTTTAGGGAAAAATTCGTCCATATTCTTTGAAGATTTTATTTTTGCAGAATAATTAATTAATTTTTGTATTTTGGAAAGCACTCTCTTAAAATTTAGTCTCTTTATTGAATTTTGTGAAAATTAAACAATTATTGAATTCTTTAGATTTATTATATTTATTAAGTCAACATGTGTACTCATTGCAAGGGTTTTCTTCTCAATAAAAATGGAACATTTCTGAATTTTACCCAATCTACAAAAGCCAAGCAAGAGGCACGGGTTGTATTTATAAACAAGTCCGACAAGACAAGTAAGGTGATACCAAAGGCCTACAGACCTATAAGCCTGACGTCCTTTCTACACTGCAAAAATGTTGTTCCTGGTGTAAGTCTAGTCTAAAGATTCGCAAACTTAATTTATGGATGAACAATTTCCAACATTTTAAGAAAACATTGCCTTTGGTGCAAAATATTTTCCTTACTATTAAGGCTTTTTATACCCACGACCGAAGGATGGGGGTATATTCATTTGGTCATTTCGTTCGCAACACATCGAAATAACCATTTCCGACACTAAATAGTATATATATTCATGATCAGCGTAAAAATCTAAGACGATCTAGCCATGTCCGTCCGTCTGTCTGTTGAAATCGAGATATTGAGCTGAAACTATGCACAGATTCTTTTTTTTGTCCATAAGTAGGTTAAGTTCGAAGATGTGCTATATCGGACTATATCTTTATATAGCCCCCATATAGACCGATCTGCCGATTTAAGATCTTAGATCCATAAAAGCCACATTTATTATCCGATTTTGCTGAAATTTGGGACAGTGAGTTGTGTTAGACCCTTCGACATCCTTCTTCAATTTGGTCTAAATCGGTCCAGATTTAAATACAGCTGCCATATAGACCGATCTCTCGATTTAAGGTCTTGGGCCCATAAAAGGCGCATTTATTGCCCGAATCAGTTATGATTCGTTTTTAAAACGAATCATAACTGGAGATGAAAAATGGATTGTTTACAACAACGTTAGTCGAAAACGATTATGGTCCAAGCATGGTGAACCAGCTCAAACCACTTCAAAGGCTGATATCCACCAAAAGAAGGTTATGCTGTCTGTTTGGTGGGATTGGAAGGGTGTGGTATATTTTGAGTTGCTTCCAAGGAACCAAACGATTAATTCGGATGTTTACTGTCAACAATTGGACAAATTGAATACAGCCATCAAGGAGAAGCGACAAGAATTGGTCAATCGTAAAGGTGTCATATTCCACCAGGACAACGCTAGACCGCACACATCTTTGGTCACTCGACAAAAACTGAGTGAGCTTGGCTGGGAACTTTTGATGCATCCACCATATAGCCCTGACCTTGCACCATCAGACTACCATTTATTTCGATCTTTGCAGAACTTCTTAAATGGTAAAACTTTCGGCAATGATGAGGCTATAAAATCGCACTTGGTTCAGTTTTTTGCAAATAAAGGCCAGAAGTTCTATGAGCGTGGAATACTAAATTTGCCAGGAAGATGGCAAAAGGTTATCGAACAAAACGGCAATTATATATTTGATTAAAGTTCATTCTAAGTATTATTAAAAATGCATTTACTTTCTTTTAAAAAATCCGCAATTACTTTTTGGGCTACCAATAAAATAGAGAGATCGATTTATATGGGAGCTGTATCGGGCTATAGACCGATTCAGACCATAATAAACACGTATGTTGATGGTCAAGAGAGGATCCGTCGTTCTCAGGCAAATCGGATAATAATTGCGACCTCTAGAGGCTCAAGAAGTCAATATCCCAGATCGGTTTATATGGCAGCTATATCAGGTTATGAACCGATTTGAACCTTATTTGACACAGTTGTTGAAAGAAAAAATAAAAAACGTCATGCAAAATTTCAGCCAAAGCAGATAGGAATTGCGCCCTCTAGAAGCTCAAGAAGTCAAGATCCAAGATCGGTATATATATGGCAGCTATATCAGGTTATGAACCGATTTGAACCATACTTGGCACAGTTGTTGGATATCAAAACACGTCGTGCAAAATTTCATGCCAACCGGATAAGAATTGCGCATTTTAGAGGCTCAAGAACTCAAGACCCAAGATCGGTTTATATGGCAGCTATATCAAAACATGGACCGATATGGCCCATTTACAATACCAACCGACCTACACTATAAGAAGTATTTGTGCAAAATTTCAAGCGGCTAGCTTTACTCCTTCGGAAGTTAGCGTGCTTTCGACTGACGGACGAACGGACAGACGGACGGACATGGCTAGATCGACATAAAACGTCACGACGATCAGGAATATATATATTTAATGGGGTCTCAGACGAATATTTCGAGTAGTTACAAACAGAATGACGAAATTAGTATACCCCCCATCCAATGGTGGAGGGTATAAAAAGTACTACATACAATAGGTGGTGTAGGGTATTATATAGTCGGCACCGCCCGATTTTTGCCTTTCCTTACTGGTTTTTACTAGTTTTTTCCATTTACTCCCGCGATGCGTTGGAGCATTTCCTAGGTCATTGCACGGCTTTCGCCGCTAGCAGACACCGGTACTTAGGTGGGGACACAATACCAAACATTGACCAACTTAGGGAAGTGGTATGGAAAACAAATAGGGAATTTGCGAATAGCACTTAATTCCTGACAATCTACCAAAATGTGTATACATTTTATAAAATTAACAAAACAAAAAACTATTACGGCAACTCTGTTCACATCCCCAAGTAGTATTGCAGTTCAGTACGCTTAGTAGCTTAAATGTTAATATGCCATTATTAACATCTCATTTCCCTCTATGAATAGTTTTAATTTCCTTGTTGAGGAAAAGATGAGACAAGTTTAAATCGCTTTGACAATATTTTATAAATAAAATTGGCATTTACCCTCGAGTCAATTGGAGGCAAATTAACAAAGCCATATATTTTGGAGAATTATCATCACCATCAACATCATCATCCGAAGAAGACAAGACACAGAATAGCATAACATAGCACAGCTTTCACCGACACATATAATAGTAATAGAAAATATTTTATTTCCGCCACAATTGAGAGACAGTGTGTTTACGCCTTATTTCGTTCATTTTGTCATTTGTTCTTATCCAGATTGTGGGCTTGTTGATCCTGGAGGCTTCATATACGAAGCAGCCATAAAACGCAAGGATAGAGATATTTGTGTTTATTTACTCACTTTTCGTCGATGTCGCAACGAGAGACAACCTACTGTGTGAAAGAAGAAACAAGCACATAGAAATACACTGAGAAAAATGCCTTTGCTGTTCTAACTACGATTGCACCTTGAAATGTTGGTTGAACTCGGATGGGGATATGCTAACTTCGTCATTCCGTTTGTCGAAATGTTGGTCTAATTTGGTTATGGGGCCCATAATGTATATATATTCTTGACAGCCATGACATTTTACTTCGATGTAGCAGTGTTCGTTCGCCCGTTTGTCTTTCGAAGACTTACTTTCGGAGGCGTAAAGCTTTGAGATTGAAAACCACAGCGAAAACCACAAGAGCAATACGCGATTGGGACATCTATAAGGCTTAGCTAAGAAGATGAAAGGGTGAGCTGAGAAAGGCTCAGAACAAATCCTGGGTGGATAAGGTTGGGTATATTCAGGAAAACCTTGAAATTGAAGACTTTTTCAATAACGTAAAACTGACGTCAATCATGAAGGAGTTGGAGTTTCTTGGCATCAACTCTACCGTAAGAAAGTTTATTAATAATTTACTTACTAAAGAAAGCATTAAGGCAGACTTGGGATTTGTGGATCTAAAAAGATGGGTCAGCAGAGGAACACCTCAAGGTGGTTTACTATCTCCTCTACTTTGGAATATAGCCATTAATAATATAATATTGTCTCTGGAGGAAAAATTTGTAAAAGTAGCCGCGTATGCTGATGACGTGCCTATTGCGGTTAGGGGAAAGTTTCCGAGCACTCTAAGAGATATACTTGAGGAAACTCTTCGCGCAACAGCGAAGTGGGCTACCAAAAGTGGTCTAGACGAAAATCCGTGCAAGACGGAAGTAGTTCTTTTCAGCTGGAGATGCAAGTTGCCTACAGTGGCACCCGTCTTCATGAGAGGAGAGAATGTTCTATTTACAGAAACCGTAAAATATCTGGGTGTTTTGCTGGACAGGAAATTGAACTCCAAATCCAACATTTTGAATGGGGAAGAGGGCATCTCTTGCCCTATAACCCTGCAAGAGAATCATTGCCAAAAGTTTGTGGCTTAGACCGCGCGTCATGCATTCGTTATATACTGCAGTTGTCAGACCTATAATGCTATATGGTGTTGTGGTCTGGTGGACGGGCCTTCAAAAGTCCTCCCACTGTTTAATAGTCAACCGGGTCCAATGGATGGGTTGTTTGTTCATCACAGCCTCATTGAGGACGATACATCTGATGCACCAAATTTAATGCTACATCTAATTCCTCTGGACATTGTGGCTAGAAAAATTGCTGCGACCACTGCCGTGAGGCTAATTGACCTTTTACTTTGGTCATATGGCGGCTACGGAAACTGCGTTATCTTTGAAATAATATCCGATGTTCCAGGCAGTGTGGATTACACCCTACCTAGGCCGCCTATCTATTGAAAGTACTGTACCACCATTCCTGATTGAACCGATTGTAACTACGATATCCCTAGTGATAGAAGTTACTTAGACTTATATATGGATGGTTCCAAACTAGACGACCAGGTGAGCTTTGGGGTGCAGTCTAAAGATCTACAACTGGTCATATCCAAAATCTTATCCAACCACTGCAGTGTGTATCAAGCATAGATCCTTGCAATTAAGGAAGTGGGGGAATGGCTTAGATTTAAGGTCATAACGACGATTGGCATAAATATCTTCTCAGACAGCCAGGCTGTCATTAAATCCCTGGACACAAAAAGCACACTCGACTGTCGCATATCCCTCAACGAAATGGTTGAACAGTTCAAAATTTACCTGTTTTGGGTGCCGGGCCACAGAGATATCCCAGGGAATCGTAAAGCAGACGAGCTTGCAAGACTAGGAACTACCGAACACATTCCAGGCAAACTGCCTCTAGCGACATGTAAGCTAAGTTTTCAGGACCACACCCGAAGGACAACGAATGATAGATGGTCACAAAGAGGGGTTTGTGAGCATTCCAAAACTAGGTGGCCTAATCTTGACTTGGTGAGGTCGACCACTTTGCTGTCACTGGCTAGAACAGACGTCTCAGTCATTGTGTCCGTCATGTCAGGCCACTGCCTAATAGGAAAACATATGGACAGATTGAAGCTTGTCTGTAGCGACTTTTCCAGAAGCTATGAGGACATCGAAGGGGAAGAGACTATAGAACACCTTCTGTGTGTGTGTCTCGCAGTAGCAGTCAGAAAGAGTTCCACTTTAGGTTTTAATTTCTTTGAGAACCAGCGATTTGGCGGATGTGAACATTCGCAAGTTTTTGGACTTTTTAAAGCCATCTGGATGGTTCAACGGTAGGAACTAAAAGGCTTCTTCCTTCTTCTGTTCCTGTTGTGTCACAATGAACGAAAACGTCTAAGTGAGTCTGATGGTAGACTACCACTTAAACCATTCGTAGGGTCAAATTTTGCCCCACTACTGTTGAGGTAACGTTTCTTCCGCTCTCGTTTTTGAAGAAAAATGGAACGGTGATGCCACTGGCCAATAAACGACATCAAACTATCGTTTCTTATACCCACCAACGAAGGATAGGAGTATATTCATTTTATCATTCCGTTTGCAACGCATCGAAATATTCATTTCTGACCCTATAAAGTATTTATAAATTTTTGAAAATCGTAAAAATCTACAACGATCTAGCCATGTCCGTCCTTTCGTCTTTCGAAGCCACGCTACAGGCTTTAAAAATGAAAATAATCAGCTGCTACTTTGCAAAGAATCTTTTTTTTTGTCCATGAGCACGTTATTCGAGGATGGATTATATCGGACTATATCTTGATATAGCACCTGGCTATTTAAGGTCCTAGGCCCATTAAAACCATAATTATTATCCAATTTCGCGAACATTTGGGACAGTGAGTTTTGTTAGGCCTGTCGACATACTCGTTCAATACGTCCCAGATCATACCAGATTTAGATATAGCTGCCAAATAAGCCCATCTCTCGATTTATGGTCTAAGGCCCACACAAAGCGTATTTAATGTCCGATTTTGCCGAAATTTGTTACCCCAGGCCCCCAGACATTTGTACTGAGTGTGACTAAGATCGTTCTTTACTTCGATACAACTGCCAAATAGACCGATCTCTCAATTTAAGGTTATTGGGCCATATCAGGGATTTTTATACCCTACACCACTACTGTGGTACAGGGTATTATAACTAATTCACTAAGTTTGTAACACCCATAAGGAAGAGAGATAGACCCATTGATAAGCAAACCGATCGACTCAGAATCACTTTCTGATTCGATTTAGCTATGTCCGTCTGTCTGTCTGTTTGTCTGTTTGTCTGTCTGTCAGTCTGTCTGTCAGTCAGCCATCCGTCTGTCTGTCAGTCTGTCTGTATGTCTGTCTGTCTGTCCGTATGTCCATGTTAATTTGTGTGCAAACTACAGGTCGCAATTTTCATCCGATCGTCTTCAAATTTGGTATGGGCGTGTTTTTCGGCCAAGAGATGAAGCCTATTGAAATTGGAAAAAATCGGTTCGGATTTGGATACAGCTTCCATATATATGTTCGTCCGATTTGCAGTAATGCCGCAATAAAATGGTAATTTATTAACCGATTTTTTCGAAATTTGGCAGGAAGGATTTTCTTACAACTCTCGACATTACAGGTAAATTTCATAGAAATCGGTTCAGATTTGGATATAGCTCACATATATATATATATGTATATATGTTCGACCGATCTGCAGTAATAATGCAATAAAATTGTCATTTGTTGCCCAATTCTCTCCAAATTTAGCAAGAAGGATTTTCTAATGGCTTTCGACTGGTGAATTCCATGGAAATCGATCCAGTATTAGTTATAGCTCCCATATATATGTTCGTCAGATTTTAGTTAATTTGCAATAATGTTGTCATTTGTCAACCGTATTTATTGTTTGAACGTATTTTTGCTCGCCGAGGTCCATCAAAAATGGTTCAGAATTGGACATAGCTCCCACATTGTACTTATAGGGTAGGTGTAGGGTATTATACAGTCGGCACCGCCCTACTTTGGCCCTTCCTTACTGGTTTTGTCTGATTTTGCTAAAATTTCTTATAGCGAGATCGGTTCAGATTTGGATGTAGCTGTCATATAAATCTAACTCTCGATTTAAAGTCATGGGCTCATAATTCGCAGAAGTTTGGGACTGAGAACTGTGTTAGGCCTCTCTATATCCATGTTTAATATGGCTCAAATCGGTCTAGATTTGAATATAGTTGCCATATATACCGATCACTCAATTTAAGGACTTGGGCACATAACAGGCGTATTTTTTGTCCGATTTCGCTGAAATTTGGTATGGCGATTTCCGTTAGGCTCCTCAACATTCCTGTCAAACGCGGGCGAGATCGGTCCACTCGAAGTCACTCTCTGCTAAAATTAAAAAAAAAAAAAATTTGGTAATCGGATTTGAAATGAAGATTTGGCAGTTCGAAGAATTATTCGAAAGGCCGCGGTGACCAATTGTAGGGCCCTGCCAATACGCGTCTGGACCACCTAATGTCCCAATCTTTTGCGCATAATTTTAATAACACCTCAGCTCCAACCATTTAAAATTTTAAAGCGTTATCTCTAGCCATTCTCAAATGGCATATTTTTTATTCGTTTTTTCGATTCTATCCCACTGTGCGTAGCTTACCAGAAGAGGGGTAGCTGGGCTGCTCTCATCCAAATTGGATGGGGACACTTGGTTTGATTTCCTTGGAATCTGGGAATCTTATTGGTGTTTTGGTGTAGAGTATTTACGAAGGAGGTCTTCGCTATCCTGAAGCCCATGGAGACGATGTCGACGCTGGAACAGTGGCCAAATAAGTCAGGTTCTGCTGGATATCGGATCATCAAGGTGCGTCGGGGAGCGTAGCAGCTATACAGCAATGGATCGCTGATTGCCCCAGTTCTTACTACGGAATCAACGAGCCCTTCACCACACGGGCTTCTTTGTAGGGTGGATGACTTCTACGAGGCCTTGTGGCTGTTTGTGTTGCGAAACAGGACGCCGCTTATACAGGAGCTCGCTGTGTCCAGCACGATGTCAATAACCGGGGCATCAGGAGAATCCTTCAGTTTGTGCGATGACGAAGAGAAGTTGGAGAAGGTAGAGCACTTTTCGCGTCTCCGCTCCGCAGTTGCGAGGAGTAACAAATAAATGCAAATTTTGACCATGAACATTCCACTTAGAAACAGGTGCAAACTTCTCACTTACAAATGAGTGCAGTCCGATTCAAGTTTAATGATAAGGGGTATCTGTTTAATAGCCGAGCCCGAACACTGTGCCGCAGCGCGACACCTCTTTGGAGAGAAGTTTTTACATGGCATAGTATCTCACAAATGTTGCTAGCATTGGGAGGGGAAATCCACCGCTAATAATTGTTTTCCAATGGTCTTGCCAGGATTCAAACCCAGGCGTTCAGCGTCATAGGCGGACATGCTAACCTCTGCGCTACGGTGGCCTCCAATTCATAATCTATTATTCTCTATTCTCTTCAATGGACCTAAGGTAACGCCTCGATTGTTTGGTGTGGGGCGACAGAAAAGAAATGCAAAGTAAGGAAACCGCAAGAGGTTCCGAGAGCATGTCGCAATGGCATCGAAGGGGCAAGACTACAAGGGCACTGGAGACAGACGGATGAAAGGACGGAAAATCTTATGGGAATCAAATCGCGAGAAGAAGCGGCGATTACTGAGAGGACGTGATAAGGAGGTTAGTATAGCTTTCGGTATTATTAATGATACCTTTGACATCTCTATCGAGTGCCTTTATGAACAATACCTAACGGCAGTAGAGCATGTGTTGAAGATGATAAGATATTGAAGTATTTTCTACAGCAATGCTCGGCTTTCGTGGCTAACAGACTTCGACACATAGATACGGATACGATACTTGACTTCAACCAACCTTTTGGCATAGAATGGATTAGCAGCACGGAATTCCTAACACAGATTTTTACTTTGTGGGGGGCTATTTGGATCGCACAACCTCCTAGGTGGCATATGTCGGGCGGATTATAAACTGCACTCTTTTTTTCAGACTATCATGACCTAGCCTATGCAAACAATCATTATCTGTTCCCAGTTTTAATTCTTTGCCTGAACTTTAACCATCGGTTTGGTGTTTCATTCTTTGGTAGAATCTCTGACTTCTGGCTCCTGAATATCTCCAATCGTTCTCACTCACGTCTTTCCACTTCTCCCTTCTTCATGCGCAATATACGATTTTCTGTTTATTTTTACCCAATTGAGATATTTGGATTCGGTAGCGTTTCCATACTCCTGATCGTATTGTGGATTACTTTGGAGGAACTTAAGACGATGTTGAAGTCCGATACTGCAGTTAACAAGTTTTTTACCACGACGATGCCTATTGGCCTTAATACCATTATCCGATTAGCGGAAACTACATTTTATCACCATTTTGACCAAGTATATTTCTCTTTCCCATATATGAGCTTTAAAATCTTCTATGCCATGTTTAATGTCATGTCCGAGGTAGGTTTTTCATGGAAAATATATTCTTAGCGTGTTCGCCATTGCCTTCTGTCAGGGTACGTGTAAATGTAGGATGTAGAGGAGTTTGGCTCTAATGTGGATTTTGGTTGATCTCTCATTTACCTGAGTAAATCTGGAGTCAAATTGCTGTAGTCTCCGGCTAATGATAAATCCTCAGCTAAACTCACATCTCGTGTCATTTCAACTATAGTATAACCTGTCACCTTTCATTGAAGTTGTGACATCTCTTTCCATTCATCGCACTTTCTGTATGGCGGGAATGTTAACCTTGAACATTTTCCCGAGAACAACTTATTAAAATACAAGGCCAGTCTCTTCTCATATAAGGGGTAAAGCTGAAAAGTTCACAGATGTCGACATCATTAGTTAAAATTTTCTATTTTTTTTTTTTTTTTGTTAGGATTCAAACCATAGATGGTGTTCTTGAATGCCTGAGTTCGAAACCTGGCGAGAAAATCAGAAATGCTGGCGTCATTTGTGTATCATCCATGTAAAACTTCTCTACAAAGATGTGTTGGTCAGCGGCATATCATTGAGCTAAAAGCTTCAATCTTTCAAAACTTATTGATAATAGAAATGCCTTTCCGGATTTTTTAGTATTTGTGGCCAACATTTGCAAATTTTACCTAAATCAGGTTCTCCTCCATTTTAAACATTTTTAACTTATTTTAGAGTTAAAATTCTTTTGAGTGTAATCAACAATAAACAGCCATCACAATAAAAATGTCATTAAGTCAAATAAACTCGTTGTCTCGTTGCTTATCTGTGGAGCTTGTGACACCATCTACAACAACAAGAAGACGAAGTGCCTTAGGCCAAAACAATCTTCCACGCCTGTAGCTTTGGTGCTTCATGTGGCGGCTGAATGTGGTAATGATTATATGAGTCGCTGATGGCAAAGCAGCCGTTTTGTTTATTTTTTTGTTTTTTGTATTAACCATTACTTGAACTTTGGCCATTATTGTCATTTATCTAGAGTGTAAGAGAGAGAGAGTCTAATATTTATTTACCATTAGCGAATTATGCTATGACTTTGTGGTCTTGCCACAATTTCAATAAATTCCAATTTTATAGAGTACGATAATATTTTCCAACCAAATATTTTGAACATACTCAGGCTGGATGTGGCAGATGTAAAAGGGAGAAAAAAATCGAATCTTAAAATTGAATCTGGGATAAAAAGTGGTTCAAAGAACAGAAAATTAAATTTTAACAAAAATTTACATTGCTCTCAGCTTTACAATTGAAATGTTGATAGATATACAAATGCAAATGCAAATTTGCCCATGGACATTTCATTAAAGAACTGGGGCAAAATTCTCACAAATCAGTGAGTGCTGTCCGATTCAATTTTAAGCTCAATGATAAGGGACCTCCTTTTTATATCCGAGTTCTAACGGCGTGCGGCAGAGCGACACCTCTTTGGGGAGAAGTTTTTACATGGCGAAGTACCTCACAAATGTCGCTAGCATTAGGAGGGGATAGCCACCACTGAAAAAAATTCTGAAGTTCCTGTCAGGATTCGAACCCAGGCGTTCAGCTTCATAGGCGGACATGCTAACCTCTGCGCTAGGGTGGCCTCCAATTCACAATCTATTGTTCTCTATTTTGTAAAAATTAAAAGTTCATGACATTGACACATAAGCTTGCACTTTAACTAAAAAATTTTCTGTCTTGTAGATATTACTTAATTAATTAAAAAAAAAAAAAAAACAATTAAAAAGGAAACCTCTTCCCTTCCTTCCAGGTTTCCTATCGTTGCCTCGATTAAACCGTGATGGTATGAGTTGCTGACGTCCTGAATCCATTCTCCCATCGCCGCAGCCACAGACTTAATGTTAATGGGTCGGATATCTAGAATAGTCTCCAGTGCTCTAGTGGGCGTGGTCCTAATCGCTCCGACTATGCCAAGACAACATATTCCCTGAACCTGTTGCATGGTCCTTATGTTGCACTTTTTCTCCATAGCAGTCTACCAAACTACTGAGGCGTCAGTAAGTATTGGTCTAATCACGCTCCTGTAGAGCCAGTAGACCATCCTAGGATTCAGGCCGCATTTCAAGCCTACGGCACGTCTACATAGTGTCCAATATCTGTGAGCCTTCTCAGTACGCTGCTGAATTCAGTTTACTATCCAAGATCACACCTTAGTATTTGACCTTGTCAGATTTCGAAATTGTTGTATTGAGGAAACGTGGCGCGTCAAATTGGCCCATCTTTGTCTTTCTCATGAACAGGCATATTTCTGTCTTCTCTGGGATAACACTGAGACCCCTCGGTCTAGCCCAGCCATATGCCATATGCAAGACCCTTTCGGGCCTTCTGCATAGCTGTTTCAGATCCTTACCTCTAAGAAGTATTAAGAAATTATATCGTCTGCTTGGCAGACGGGTTCAAATCGCTTCTCAATCAGCATCCGTAGTAGTTAATTATGGACGCCACCCAAAGAAAAGGAGATAAAACGCCCGCCTGTGGCGTGCCCTGTGCCACTTTCTTCCTTATATTTATGACATAGGACACACAATTTATCCACCTGTTCCTTAACATATGATTCATCCAGTCTCTAAAGACCAGGTCCACCCGGTACTGGTCTAAGGATTGGATCAGTGTGTCGGTCCGCACATAGTTAAAAGCCCCCTCGATGTCAATGCAAACCGCCAATGTGTACGTCTTGGCATCGAAGGATTCTTTTATTTTATGCACAACCTCATGCAGGGCAGTCTCCACCGACCTTCCTTTAGCATAGGCATGCTGCTTGTATTTAAGCAGTTCGCTGGATGTCATACTCTTTATCATGGTGTCCACAATACGTTCCAAGGTTTTGAGTAGAAAGGAAGTAATGCTCATAGGTCTGTAGGCATTTGGTGTCGCATAACTTGCCTTGTCGGCCTTGGGTATAAATACTACCCTTGCCTCCTGCCAGACTTTCAGTGTATATGCCAGTCCCATACACGCTGTGAAAATATAGGCCAGGTGGGGCGCCAGATAGTCAGCCTTATAATGTAGTACGGCCGGAAATATTCCATCAGGTCCGGGTGACCTAAATCGTCCTCAAGGATTCCTTCGCCATAAATTCCCTAATTATAAACCTTCGATCAACGTCATTATTCCAAGATTCCGGTGTCTCCGTGAGTCCCTTCGTATTCTATGGAAAATGGGTTCTCATCAAAATCCTCAACATGTCCTCCATTTCCTCTGCTCGCACTCCCATGTCGTCTACTAAAATTTCAGTTTGGATATGGGTTTTTGAGAGAAATTTTTCATCTTGGCGGCGTTATTAACGCTATCGATCTGTTCTCAGAAAAGCTTCCAGGAGGCACGTTTTGCCGCTCTGTTAATCTTATTGTAGTCCTTGAGCCGTGTGTAATACATATCAGAATGAACTTCCGCTTTTTTACGACGTGCTCTGTTAAAAAGTCTGCGGATCTCTTTCCCAATATTGCAAATCTCCCAGGTCATCCAAGGTTCTTCCTGGGCTGATTACCCTTCCCGAAGAGGACAACTATCTTCGAAGGATCCCACCAGTGCAGTCGTAATCCTGTTGACATTTAAATCAATGTATTCTATGCCTGAACAATTTAAATTATCTTGCCCAAGTCTTCTTCTGAGTAGTCTTCCGAATTTTGTCCAGTTGGTTTTCAATTTATTCCGGAAGATTATCGGACTCGTCGCTGGCCGTGCTATTCTAAACCTTATGTAGCGATGGTCAGAGATAGTGTTCCATGGAGACCCTCCAATCCTGAACCTCATCGATTAGATTTTCCGAACATATCGTCACATCTAATACCTCTTCCCTGATCCTATTAACAAAGGCAGCGGTGTTACCAATATTAAGTGTTATTAGGTCATTTGTGTTCAAGAACTCTTCCAGGTCTTGGCCCCGCTTATTAGCGTTGGTGCTACCCCATGAAATGTGGTGAGATTTCGCATCGCACCCTATAAGTACCGCGTTTCCTGTCTGGTTTGCTTTCCTCACCAGCCGTTACAGCTCCGAAGTGGGTGGCGATGTCGGAGAGTCGAAAGGCAGATAAAGTGATGCCAGGTATGATCCACCGTAACCCTGTCTCATCACTGTTGCATCCGACATTGACAACCCTGGGGAAAATATATAATACCGTAGCGCAGAGGTTAGCATGTCCGCCTATGACGCTGAACGCCTGGGTTCGAATCCTGGCGAGACCATCAGAAAAAATTGTTAGCGGTGGCTTTCCCCTCCTCTCCCCTTCCTTTCCCCTTCCCCACCATGTAAAACTTCTCTCCAAAGAGGTGTCGCACTGCGGCACGCCGTTCGAACTCGGCTATAAAAAGGAGGCCCCTTATCATTGAGCTTAAACTTGAATTGGACTGAACTCATTGATATGTGAGAAGTTAGCCCCTGTTCCTTAGTGGAATGTTCATGGGCAAAATTTGCAAATTTGCAAAATTTTTATGAGAAATAACGCAGGTCCTCGACCGAGTACCAGCGTTAGCATAGCATAATTGGTAGTTGATATGGTTCAGTTCAGAAAATTTGTTCCGGGTCGACCATGGCTCCTGAATTAAGGCAATATGAATTTTGCCCTTGCTGATTTTCTCCATCAGAGCGTGTGTAGCAGTCTCGCTCCGGTAGAGGTTTATCTGGATTACCTCAATCATTGGTCCTCCAGTAAATGGGCATCTTGGGAATAGGTGATGATCTCATCGTCTGCTCCCTGTTCTTTAGACTGCATTGACTTTCCTGTCACTGCACTGCCTGATGTCATCGTTTAAGGTTCTTTGCCTAGTCCAGTCTTCCGACTCTTTATAAAGTCGGTAATCTTCCATCGTCGGGTCCCTGTTCGCTAAACTGTGTTGGATTTCTATTCCCTATACTGCCTGATGTTTCAATACTAGGATCTTTGCCTATCTTAGCCTTCCAATCTTAAGTAAATGGACTTCTTGGGAGTAGGTGATGGTACCATCATCGGCTCCCTGTTCGTTGGGTTACATTGAGACTCCTGTCGCTGCGCTGCCTAATGTTGCAATATTAGGATCTTTATCTATCCCAGTATTCCAAATCATTAAGTCAGTGATGGGTTCGTTGTCGGGATCCTGTTTGTTCTTCTAGTAGTCTTCCTATTTCTTTTCAGTTGGTTTTCAACTTATTCCGGATTCATATCAGATTCGGCGCTGGCCGTTCTATACTAAAACTAATGTAGTGATGGTCGTATTAATCACTGCAATTTCCTTATTGAAATCAATAGTGATTTTTTTGTTTATTACAAAATATATGTATCAATAAATTGTATACAATATGCTCAATTACTAAATTGCTTCAATTATTTCATCGATTTAACTCCCTATATAAAAAGACATATCAAATATAGAAGCGAGGCAGGGAGATATTGAGCATACAAACAATGGCCCAATTATATGGATTTATACAATGGAAATCACTGTGGGTCAGGGCTGAAGCTGTTAACGATTGAATTCAGTTGCATTAAATCGAATTAAATCTATCAAAATATTACAATTTGATTGAAATATAACTGCTTACGAACAATAATGAAAAATATGAAAATAGGAGACAACATTCACTGGCTCTTCTCAATCCTGTGATATCAAAAACAAACAATTATAGCTGAAACAAACCATAATATAGTTTGGTAATAAGTTGACACATTCATAGAAAAAAAGATTTATTTACCAAAAGACATAAAAAGTTAAAAAAGTTTCTTGATTTTCCTTTATGCCTAGGCATTTTTGTAAATATTGCAAAAGTTTAAAAAGTTTCCACATTATAATTATGGAAGGACTAACCGAAAACACCTCAAACAGTTAAAAGATTGTAAATTATTATTTATCTTTGCCATCATTTCGCGAACAAAAACCAAATATATACATGCCAAATAACTCGCTTTAAATAATATGCGGTTTAAGTTCCTTTTTTTATTTTTGTAAAGTGTGCTCATTAGTGTGCTTCAGTGATGTGGTGCACTTGTAAACAACAATAATTTCCATTAACCTTGTCCCATTAAACGGACGTCTTTACTAGTGAATGTGTGCCACGTAATTATGCACTGTCAAGGGAAAATTACAAAAACAACCTAAGGACACTATGGCATCATCAAAAATAACAAAAACTTGCCATTTCGTGGCAAGAACGCTAATGCCTCAATAACCAGATAAAAATACAAACAAACATTCTACTTGTGGAAAGATGTAATGAAGTGCTGCTGATGAGATCATTAACATACTTGTATATATTATTTGGAATAAATTTTAATGAAATAAATTAAATAGTTTAAAGAGTTCAAGTTTATGTCGGTTACATTCAGTTCAGATAGCTTCAAATGGAAGTCTACATAGAAAGTACATCCTTTAAATAGAATCATGAAAAAGAAGACTTAAATCAGATAAAAACAAGTAAAAGCGTGCTAAGTTCGGCCGGGCCGAATCTTATATACCCTCCACCATGGATCGCATTTGTCAAGTTCTTTTCCCGGCATCTCTTCTAGGCAAAAAAGGATATAAGAAAAGAGTTACTCTGCTATTAAATCGATATCAAGATATGGTCCGGTTCGGACCAAAATTAAATTATATGTTGCGTTAAGAATTGCGCCCATTGGGGCTCCCGAAGTAAAATAGAGAGAACGATTTATATGGGATCTGTATCGGGCTATAGACCGATTCAGACCATAATAAACACGTTTGTTGATGGTCATGAGAGGATCCAACGTACAAAATTTCAGGCATATCGGATAATAATTGCGACCTCTAGGGGTCAAGAAGTCAAGATCCCAGATCGGTTTATATGGCAGCTATATCAGGTTATGAACCGATTTGAACCTTATTTGATCCAGTTGTTGAAAGTAAAAATAAAATACGTCATGCAAAATTTCAGCCAAATCGGATAGAAATTGCGCCCTCTAGAAGCTCAAGAAATCAAATCCCCAGATCTGTTTATATGACAGCTATATCAGTTTATGAACCGATTTGAACCATACTTGGCACAGTTGTTGGATATCATAACGAAATACTTCGTGCAAAAATTCATTCAAATCGGATAAGAATTGTGCCCTCTAGAGGGTCAAGAAGTCAAGACCCAAGATCGGTTTATATGGTAGCTATATCAGTACCGGAATTCTGTAAAGTGTTTTAACGAACATCGTTTCGTTAAAAAGCGATAGCAGAAAAATTAACGAATATGGTATTCAGTACCCACTTTTAGCGATAATCGACATCGTTAAAATCAGCTGTTTTCTTTAACGAAAAGAAAATCGAGAACTAAACGACGGAAAATTATTTGGTGTTTATTTTAACAAAGCAAATAAAGATAATTATTTACAATGGCTTTAGAGTATTTGGCTCTTGATTTATCGCAAACAATTTTCGATACGAGTGTTCAACCAATAAACAGGCGTGCTTTTCGTAATATGGAAAACCCATTTGAATTAAGCGAGAAAGATTTTAAAAAGCTCTACCGACTTACTCCGGAATCGACCCAAGAACTAATCCACCAACTTGATGGAGACTTAAGAGGCTCAAGAATAACTGCTTTGTCCACAGAGAAACAGGTAAGGTATATGCATAAAAAGGCAACATAAAAAAAGTATATTTTTTTATATTTAGGTTCTCGCAGCTCTTCGGTTTTTTGCAACTGGATGCTACCAACGACCTGTAGGGGAGCAATGGGGCATATCCATGAGTCAGCCTTCAATAAGTCGATGCATACATCGTGTGACAAATGCCATCAACAAAAACTTATATTTTCCTAATGTTAAATTTCCAATTGTTTTTGTCTATTCCTCTTTGTGCTTTTCTTTTTATGGGTAGAGTTACCAAATAAAAAAAAACGATATCGGTTTCTGTTAACTAGGAATTAGAGAATAACATAATCGTTAGTGCAAACAATTTTTTTTTCGATAAATTTAACTAAACGATTTTCGTTAATAGTTACAGAATTCCACTACAGGTTATGGACCGATTAGAACCATACTTGGCACAGTTGTTGGGTATCATAACAAAACACGTCGTGCGAAATTCCATTCCAATCGGATAAGAATTGCGCACTCTAGAGGCTCAAGAAGTCAAGACCCAAGATCGGTTTATATGGTAGCTATATCAGGTTATGGACCGATTTGAACCATACTTAGCACTGTTGTTGGATATAATAAGAAAACACGTCGTGCAAAATTTCATTTCAATCGGATAAGAATTGCGCACTCTAGAGGCTCAAGAAGTCAAGACCCAAGATCGGTTTATATGGCAGCTATATCAGGTTATGGACCGATTTGAACCATACTTAGCACAGTTGTTGGATATCATAGCAAAACACGTCATGCAAAATTTCGTTCCAATCGGATAAGAATTGCGCACTCTACAGGCTCAAGAAGTCAAGACCCAAGATCGGTTTATATGGCAGCTATATCAAAACATGGACCGATATGGCCCATTTACAATACCAACCGACCTACACTAATAAGAAGTATTTGTGCAAAATTTCAAGCGGCTAGCTTTACTCCTTCGGAAGTTAGCGTGCTTTCGACAGACAGACGGACGGACGGACGGACGGACGGACGGACGGACGGACGGACGGACGGACAGACGGACGGACATGGCTAGATCGACATAAAATGTCACGACGATCAAGAATATATATACTTTATGGGGTCTCAGACGAATATTTCGAGTAGTTACAAACAGAATGACGAAATTAGTATACCCCCCATCTTATGGTGGAGGGTATAAAAAGTAAACTTTCAATAAAATTTTGAATTAAAAAGTATTTTTTTTTAATATTTCCATTAGAGAAATTGTTACTAAAATTTTGATTATTGAGTAAATTTTATTGAATTTTTGGATTTACATCCAGCATCAAACATTGGGTTGTTTCTGTTTCGGATAGAAAAACAAAACAACAAAAATCCTTTTAAAAGTCAAATCAAGGTGACAGGCGAAATGCATTGTGCAGGCTACAGTGATCGCGATTTCGGCCTTACCAGGGGCCTCATCAAACGGTTTTGCCACTAAAAGATTACATGCTTCCACCTACCCACTTATTAGTGGTGAGTGCAATGGCAGAAGCGTTGGGTCTCATTGGTTAAGTTTTTCTTATAGCGCTGTCAAAATCATTAACATCCAACAGCCAAAATGTCCTTAAAAAGACGTCTAGCATCAGCAACACACATAGCATTCGTTTGTTTTAGCGTTTCATTTATGCGGCTGCAAAACTATTTCATTCTGCTTTTGGATTGTTCACTAATTAGTGAGTAGGTGAAAGCGTGTCATCTTTTGGTGGCAAAACAGTCTGATGAGTTCCTTGGTAAGGCCGAAAGTGATATCACTATCTTAAAAAATATTTTATTGAATTTTTTTGTTTACAAAAAAAAAGTCATTCAAAGCATCGACACTTTATGTAGGGCAACAAGAAAACACCAGTGGTGTTTTGTCAACGGGAATGTAGGCAACAACACCAAACAATAGTGGGTTTCTGCAGTGTTCAACGAAGACAGCAACTATACACAGGCCTAGTAATAGAGTGAATTATTGTGGTAAACAAGTTACTGTTATCCCGAATGGTATATAAAGGACAAGGCCAGCTTGAAAAGGGAAAGTCAAGTGTGAAGTGGAACAGTATCAGTATCCAGATAAGTGAAGTAAAGAACTTTAGTATGCTGAGCCTTAGTGTTAGAGCCTTTAGATTTACATAGTCACCAGCGTTTTGCCCGTTGTCTACTTGACATAGGAGCAGCTGAGCCAGTCAACACGCAATTCACCACCCTCTGATCCAGAGCCGACCCAAGCCGTGAGTGAACCGGCGTTGACAACTTCGCCTTTGTCCTTCCGACGTAAGAACCGCTGAGCCCGCTAATACTCTCTCGTACTTTCTGTCCGCGACCACTACTCCGTGATTTAGTGCCGTATCCGTGCCGTAAGTGAACCACGTCTCCGAAATCTTCCGACGTAAGAGCCGCTTAGCCCGCTAATACTCTCACGTACTTTCTGTCCGCGACCACCACTCCGTGATTTAGTGCTACATAGCCCGCACTTCGCCTTTGTCCTTCCGACATATGAGCGAGCCACTGAGCCTGCAAATACATTCAACGTGCCATCTGTCCACGACCATCAACCCGTGATTTAGTGCCGTATACACGCCATGAGTGTACCACGTCTCCGAGACCTACATAGCCAGCACTTCGTCTTTGTCCTTCCGACATATGAGCCACTGAACCAGCGAAAACACCCAAAGTGCAATCTATCCACGACCATCACCCCGTAATTTAGTGACGTATCCCCGCCATGAATGAAACACGTCTCCGAATCAAACACCGCCAGCACCTTGCCTATGTGCTTCCGACATAAGAACCGCTGAGCCTGCGAACACGAAGAGTCCACGACTCCACGATCACCACCCAGTGAATTCGTGTCGTACCCACGTCGTTTTTAAGTCACGTCTCCGAAATAACCGTAGTCAGCACCTCGCCTTTTTCGTTCAGATATAAGAGCCGCTGAGCCCTCGAACACACACTCATGCCATCGGCCTGCGACTACCATAACGTGACTTGGTGTCATATACACTCCGTGGATGAATCACATCTCCGGGATTAACATAGCCAGGACGCAGAACTCCGTCTGGAACTTAAGCCGTAATCGATAACACCTAGATTATGTACTATGTACCAAATAAAACCCATTGAAATAAATAAATAAAAAATTTCGGTGACTAACCCTGTCCCCAGTTAGCTGTACCCTAGCAACCAGAGGTAAACTCGTCGTTACAATGTATACGTATATCTTATCTGTCTATATACAGACATACCCAGATAAAGTCCAATCTAGTCATTATCGGGTCAAGAGGGACAAGGGGTCTAAAACAACTCACTTCCATCTGTACCAATTTCATGAAGGCCATCGGGGAATCGAATATATCTCACTGTACCAAATTTTAACGAAAGCGGGTAATAAATGCACCTATTGTGGATCTAAGACCATTAAACGGAGAATCAGTCTATATGAAGCTATGTACAAATATGGTTCCATATAGACCATATTTAAGAGGCATGTCGAGTGTGGTATTACACAAATCACTGCTCTCAATTTCCGGTTAAGAATGCCCCTATTTTGGGCCCAATACCCACAATTTAAAGATCGGTCTATATTGCAGGTTTAACCAAAGCAAGGGTTTTTCAACAGAGACGCTACAAAAGTAGACCGATAGAGACAGCAAACATTTCTCTTCAATAAGGTTTGCCATTTCAAATATATAAGAACCAACAACGGTTCGAAGTTATTAAAATTTACTATCGATATATCGGAGTCAGTGGCCTCAACGTTAATTTCAGGTCGTCATAATTGACCAAGAATCAAGATCAACAATTGGGCTTCTAGTGGAAAAATTTGAACCCACTAGCACAGTACAAAATTGTCCCGTCCAATGAAAAAGAAGTGCCCGTAATGTCGAGAATCCTTACAAGATCAAATTGACGAAAGAACTGAAGCCATGTTCGTGAATTGGGCTGATTAAAAACATGAAAATGATTCAGATTTTCATCGAAAAATCATGTTTAGCGAAGAGGATAATAGAAAATTTTTGGTCCCAATTGGAAAATATGGACTTGGAGAACATATGGTTCCAACAGGACGGCGCCAAAAGTCCCACAGCGAATGCCACAATCAATCGTACGTATTTTAGGTTTGTGAACAAGAAATCTTCGCTATAATAAAATAAACATACATACATTTGGAAAAGTGACCCCAGGCAGTATGGAAAAGTGTCAGAATAGGTTAGTGTGTTGTATGGATTTCATAGAGGTTCTTTCGCAATTTCTTCGACATAAATACAACCTACCACCACACCTAAAGATTTCTGATGTTGACCCCATACTCACCAAGGGGTCAAAACGCGTCAAATCATGGTTAGTGTGGTGTATCTTCTGTGCCTCTCATTTTTCCATTGTATAAAATGTTCTGTCATTAAGCTTATCTCGAAAGACTTCTCTTTACAGTACATCATTAGAAAAATAATCTTCTCCCTAACGGGCAAATAAAATTAAAAAAAAAAAGAATTTCTATTTACTCAAAATTTTAAACTTTAAAATGAAAAACATTTAAATTTGAATGTAACGTATCATGATCGTCCACAACAATAAACCCATATTTCTATATATTCACTGTTATGAGTTCATCCGAAAAGTTTGTTTACCCATTGAATCTCATTTGTTAGCAATTCTCTTCCACTTTGTCACCACTAGAGCGTATTAAGGACTTCATATTACAAAGATTAATGTTTTTTGGCAGCTTAAATTTCTCCATTCGCTTTTGTTTAGTGTGCGTGTAAAAATTACCATATTCAGTGATTAGAGAGAATTTCCAATTTGGAATTTGTGGGTCACACCCATACCGCAAAACGAATGACTAATTTGGGTCTTCCGACCGTTTACATCCTTAACATCCCTCCCCCCAATGCAAAAACATCGACTAAGTAGCAGCCATGCCACTGCCTGAAGCGTCTCATTGTATTAAACATCAGATTTCGCGTGTTTTTGTGAAATGTTCGCCATTGCAATATGTGGGTTGGTTGTTGCTGTTTTTTTCCGTGTTTCGGTTTCCTGACTACCTTTAAGATTCCTAATGAGAACGTTGAATACCTGCCATAGCAAACTTCCGATAACAGGTGTTTTTAATTAGCAACAACACAACTATGAGTTTTATGGAAGTTCTCTTTTTTTGCGTTTGGCTTGTTACAGTTTTGATATTACCCACTACCATCTGAAGAGAGGATTATTAAATTTGTTATGTGGTTTGGAACACAATGCAATGTTGTTTTGCGATACAACACAGTTTTATACCAAAGAGAAAATCTATGATTTCATGGAGGAATGAAGTAAATTTCTGCATTTGATCTTCTTTTTGCATTGCAAAATAGTTTCGAAGTGTCTTTATCCTCTTGAACTTTCAAAATCTATGCAAGAGGGGCAAATCTGTTATGATTTCCCCCATATATTGACCGAATTGGTCATTCTACTGATATAGGTGAGGTTAGGTTGGGTTTAAGTGGCAGTATGCCATCAGACTCACTCATTTAGACGTTTTCGCCCATTGTGATACCACAGGAATAGAAGAAGGAAGATGCCTTCTAGTTAATACCGTTGAACCATCCAGATCGCTTTAAAAAGCCCAATAACTTGCAAATGTTCACATCCGCTAAATCAGACAGGTTCTCAATGAAATGAGAACCTATAGTATTGGGTTGCCCAAAAAGGAATTGCGAATTTTTCATATAGTCGGCGTTGAAAAATTTTTTCACAGCTTGTGACTCTGTAATTACATTCTTTCAGCTGTTACTGTAAAAAAAGTATATTTGATTAAAGTTCATTCTAAGTTTTATTAAAAATGCATTTACTTTCTTTTAAAAATTCCGCAATTACTTTTTGGGCAACCCAATAAAACTCCTTCTAACTACTAGTGCCGTACACCCACACAGAACGTGTTCTATAGTCTCTTCTTCTTCAATGTCCTCACAGCTTCTGCAAAAGTCGTTGCTGGCAACCTTCAGCCTGTCAGCATGTTATCAGATTAGACAGTGACCTGTCATGACGGACGCAATGACTGAGACGTATGTTGAGCCAATGACAGCAAATCAGTAGACCTCTTCAAGTCTAGATTAGGCCACATAGTTTTGGAATGCTCACAGCCCCCTGTTGGTAACCATCTACCCATTCGTTGTCCATGTTGGTAGAGACATACCCACAGATTCCAGTATCCCTGGAATGTGTTGGGTAGTTCCTAGTCTCGCAAGCATGTCCGCTTTACAGTCCCCTGGGATATCTCTGTGGCCTGGCACCCAGAACAGGTGAATTTTGAACTGTTCAGCCATCTCGCTGAGAGATCTGCGACAGTCGAGGTCGGTTTTTGTTTTCAGAAATACGTTCCCCAAGGATTTAATGGCTGCCTGGCTGTCTGAGAAGATATTAATGCCAATATTCGTAATGGCATTATATCTTAGCCATTCCACCTCTTCCTTGGTTGCAAGGATCTCTGCTTGGTGCACTCTGCAGTGGTCGGGTAACCTTTTCAATATGACCAGTTCTAGATCTTTAGAGTACACTCCAAAGCCCACCTGGTTGTTTAGTTTGGAACCATCCATATAGAAGTCTATGCAATTTCTATTACCAGGGATATCGTTGTTCCAATCGGTTCTATCAGGAATAGTGGTAATTTTTATCAAAAAGAGGCTCAGGTAGGGTGTATTCCACATTGCCTGAAACATCGGATATTGTATCAAGGATAACACAGTGTCCGTAGCCGCCACATGAACAATGAGAAAGCTCCCTTAACCTCACGGCAGTGGTCGCAGCAGTTTGTCTTGCCATGTCCAGAGGCATAAAATCGGTGCATCAGATGGTGTCGTCCTCGGTGCGGCTGTGATGCACAAACAAACCATCCTTTGAATCTGGTTAAGTATTGAGCAGTAGGTGGACTTTTGAAGCGCCGTCCACCACACCACAACACCATATAGCATTATAGGTCTGACAACTGCAGTATATACCCAATGCATGACACGCGGTCCAAATCCCCAACTGGCTCTTCTGTAGGTATATAGGGCAAGAGTGGCCTTTCTTGCCATATCCAATATGTTGGATTTGAAGTTCAGTTTTCTGTCCAGCAAAACACCCAGGTATTTTGCGCTTTCTGTAAATGAAACATTCTCTCCTCCCAAGGAGAAAGGTGACACTGTAAGCAACTTGTATCTTCTGCTGAAAAGAATTCGTCAGTCTTGCACGGATTTACGTCTAGACCACTTTCGGAAGCCCACTTCGCTGTTGCACGAAGAGCTTCCTAAAGTATTGGGTTGCCAAAAAATTAATTGCGGATTTTTCATATAGTCGGCGTTGACAAATTTTTTCACAGCTTGTGACTCTGTAATTGCATTCTTTCTTCTGTCAGTTATCAGCTGTTACTTTTAGCTTGCTTTAGAAAAAAAGTGCAAAAAAAAGTATATTTGATTAAAGTTCATTCTAAGTTTTATTAAAAATGCATTTACTTTCTTTTAAAAAATCCGCAATTATTTTTTGGGCAACCCAATATATCTCTTAGAGTGCTGGGAAACTTTCCTCTAACCGCAATTGCCACGTCATATGCATACGCGACCACTATTTTTTTAATGGCTATATTCTAAAGAAGAGGAGACAGTACACCTCCTTGAGGAGTTCCTCTGCTGACCCATCTTTTTAGATCCATAGATCCCAAGCCTGTCGTTATGCATCTTTTAGTAAGTTAGGTATCAATAAATTTTAGGTATCAATAAATTTGTTTTAGTGGATTTATAACTCCCTTATAAATCGATTTCTAGTTCGTTTAGTTTGGGAGTTCCTTCTTATAGTATACATAGAAGTCATTCAACGTCATGGTGCTTATGTATAAGATTTAGCCCGACACAAAATTAACGCACGTTAACTTGTCGTTGATGGGTAACCATTGTTCGGTCTGGCCTAACATAAAATTATTTTTCTTTTTTCTCTTTATCTGTCTGTGAAAGTTCGCTGGAAACAAAGTTTGTTTGGTTTTTTGTTTGTTTTCTCCTTTCAACACACATTTTGCTGTCCCGGTCCGGTCCGGTCTTAAGCAAAATAAGCTACTAAGTGAAAGAAATCAAGCAGAAAGTGGAAACGAGACACCATAACCACCATCCTTAAAAGAAAGAAAAAAAACTTTGGATAAAGGATAAGAAAATTTGATTTAACCTCAATAACCAGAAGTAGATCATTATGTCAAAAATGTTACGACAATACAGTAGAAGAGAGACTTTAACCCCATGACAGCTTAAGAAAAATGAACGAAAACTAAGAATATATGTGGCGAGAGGAAGCGAACATAACAGCATGTTATAGTAGACGTCAGTTTAACCAATTTGTCAGATAAGACTGGCATGCAACAAAAAATAAACATAACATGGGTTAACAAATTTTATCATCATCATCATTAAACTAAAAACTTGTTGAGATAAAAATCAATAGGAACTCAATGTCATGAAAGCCATGTCATTTAAATTGTTATGAAAATGTTTTTAAGGACATACTAAATGTCCAAATATGGGATTTTAATAAAGAAAGTTGATATCACCAACAAAACACACAACATCAAGTTTGTATTCAAAGGCACAAAAAAACAAGAATAGCTTCTTATATCCCTGGTTGGTGGCTTGAAGTTCTTATTTGAAATTAGTTTTTAACTTGTCTATACAGTTATAACCACAATCCCATAGCAGCCGGTTGTACGTACCGGATTGACCCGATGGAATCCTTCATCGGCAAAATCTGTCGCCTAAGTGTACGTGTTCTTCCTTTTTTCGTCATGGGAGAGGCGCAAGCCGGAGAGCCTTCTCCGCACGTTTCTGGTCCGGATGGGATTAAAAAGAACCCCGGATCCTGGTTCAGGTCGATTTGCCAGAACCGCCTCCATCATATGTCGGTGTCGGTGAAGTGTATCTGGTACATGGAATGGGAACAATTCCGATCTTGCTCTGGCCTTACATCACTACGGGAGTATTGTCACACTGAATATGTGGCAAAGTGCTGTGCGATCATAGACAGCAGTGGATCACAAGCGTCATCGTCGTCGCCTTCTGCGTCCTCGTCTACGGACTATGTGACTGCCCCGAAATCTCCCGTACGCAACAGCAGCATCCCAGCCACAATATTGCCAGGCCAGTGCCGGGAAGTGTATCAGTTTTGGAATTGAATTGCAACGGTTTCCATGGCAAAATCGACGAGAGAGGCACATAACGGAACGACTTCTCCGCAAGCTTCTGGGCCGTGCCGGGATTGAAAAGAACCCCGGACCCTGGTTCTATTCGGTTTCCCATCATCGGTTGGTGTCGGTCGCCTCCATCATCGGTTGGTGTCGGTGAGGTGTAACCGGTGCATTGGGTGGGTACATCTCCGATCTTGCTCTGGCCTTACATCACTGCGGGGGTATAGTCACACTGAATATGTTGCAAGAAGCTGTGCGAACATAGACAGCAGTTGGTCACAAGTGTCGTCGTTGTCGCCGTGACAAGATCGACGAGATTGTCGATTTTATGAGTCGGAAGAACAAATTGGTCGCAGCGATCCAGGAGACAAAGCTAATCAACACCTGAAGCTTGCACAGTTATCAAGGATACAATGTGCTGCTACGTAGGGATCCGTCAAGGAATGGAGGTGGGGGATTGACCTTCGTGATATACCTTTCCGTGCAGTATAGACCCATCTCGCCTGCGCCTGGCGCTAGTGGCCTCTAGTGCATGGGGATAGTAGACAAGTCCGGTACTGCCGAGATAGAGCTATACAACGTGTACATACCGCTGACTGTTTCCCAATTAACGTCTAGGCTTACAAGCCCGACATAAGTGGGCTACTATCTGGCCATAATCGTCTGGTTCTAGGGGACTTTAATGCGCATCACGTTTCATGGCATTCTTCCCTAGGTAACGACCAGCGGAGCATAGCTTTGGCAGAGCAGACTTAATGCTTCACGTTTTGCACTATGAAACAGGATGCCTCCACTAGGATTACGAGAAGGTGCAGCAGATCTCCAGAAATTTTCATTGCATCCCCTGATCTCCTGAGTGACATAACATAGCAAGCCGCCATTTCTTTACGATCAGAACACCTTTCCATAATTCTCACCATTGACTTCATAACCTCTGAGCGACGGACGTTTATCAATCAGAATAAGGCCGATTGGGCCGGCTTTAGAGAGTACACCAATCGCCGCTTCAGTGAACTGACACCCCCCTCGAATGTGCGAGTTGCCAAGAGGAGATTTCGAGACATCATTAACGCAGCAGACGATCGTTTTATACCAGCCAGTCGAATAACCCAAGTGCGGCTCAATTTCCCGGCGCAGGCAGTCAGCAGAATCAGCTTGCTGAATCTGGAAATGAACAGGGTAGTCAACGAATATAAGCGGAATTGGTGGCTGGAACACTTTGAGCAATGTAGCTTAGGTACCGTTTTAGGCAAGTTGTGGTCTACTGCCAAGCCACTATCGAACCCCAGTATACGGAACAGCAGGACCCCAGTCACTTTTGGCGACATAACCGTGACTTGCCCGAAGAGGTTCACCAGGTTGTTCAACCGTTATCTCCTGAGTGACATATCCTGGCAAGCGGTCATTACGGTGGGATCAGACCACCTTCCCATAATTCTCACCATCGACCGACTATCCGACTTCATAACTTCTGAGCGCCGAACCTTTATCAATCAAAATAAGGCCGATTGGTTGGCTTCAGAGAGAATACCAATCGCCGCTTTAGTGAACTGACACCCCCCTCGGATGTGCTTGTTGCCGAGAGGAAATTCCGACACATCATTAACCTAGCAGCCGCTCGTTTAATATCAGCTGTTTTAAAAACCCAAGAGCGTCCCGATTTCCCGGCGCAGGTAGTGGTACTTGCATACGAGCGTGAAGGGATTCATTGCACGGACCCCACTAACCCCAGAATCAGCGAGCTAAATCTGCAAAGCAACATAATCGGAATTTGTGGCTGAAACTCTTGGAGCAATGTAACTTAGGTGTCGGTTTAGGCAAGTTGTGGCTACTGTCAAGTCACTCTCGATCCCCGGTAGAATGGTCGACAGGACCGCAGTAACTTTTGGCGACGTAACCGTTACTGATCCGAAGAGGTGCCCCAGGTTGTTCAACCGTCAATTTATTGTTGTTGTTGTAGCCACATAGGAGAGCAAGCTCGTTCCTGTCTATACGACCGATCGCCGCGGGAAAGCCATTGATTATTTAAAGGCGCCAATAACTCATCATAGGCACTCAGTATTTACGCAAGAGCCGTTCCCACTCGGCCTCTCACTGAGACTCTCCGTTCGATACTGCTGATTGCCCGCGATCGCCGTTGCACCTACTCGGTGTGGAACGTTACATTATCCGCAACCTGTGGACGCGCCCGGTAGCTCAGAGCTAAACTTCTCGTGATAGCGATAAACATCGCACAGATCGGACTTCAAAATTCCAGCCTGTGTGGTGCTCACAATTATATCGTGCAGGGTCAATTTTTTGTGCATCCCGAGAGTGACAGTGCTAGGAGGAGAGCCATTTGCCGTATTCGTGGTTTCCAAGCCGAAGAACAATCATCACAATTCACCGTGGGCGAAGTTACGAAAGTCATCCGTAGCGCCAAGTCATCCAAAACATTGGTCCTCGCCGGAATCTCTACACTGATGCTGAAGAATCAGGTTGTTCAACCCTGATCTCTAGAGTGACGTAACCTGGCAAGCGGTCATTTCTTTGGGATCAGACCACCTCCGCATAAATTTCACCATCGACCGACCACCCGACTTTACAACCTCTGAGCGCTGTACGTTTATCAATCAATAGAAGGCCGATTGGGTCGGCTTCAGATAATACACCGCAGCGGTGAATTGAATTGAGCGGAAATTCCGAGACATCATTAACCCAATAGCCGCTCGCTTTATACTAGTCGGTCGAATACCCCAAGTGCGGCCCAATTTCCCGGCGCAGGCAGTGTTACTCGCAGACTAGCGTGATGGGATTCCTTGTAAGGACATCACTAAATAAACAGGGTAGTCAACGAACATTAGGCGGAATTAGTGGCTGGAACACTTGGAGCAATGTAACATAGGCACCGGTTTAGGCAAGTTCTAAACTACTATCAAGTCAGTCTCGAACCCCAGTAGACGGGCCGACAGGACCTCAGAGGTGCGCCAGGTTGTTCAACCGTAAATTTATTGTTTATGTTGTACCCACATTTGCATGTGGAGGTGGCGATCCTCATCAAGCTTATAAAGGCGAGCTAGTTCATTCCGGTCTATACGACCGATCGCCGCGGGAACATGGTGGCCATTGGTTATTTAAAGGCGCAAATAACTCGCCTTGTCGTATCAAACATCATAGGCACTCAGTATTTACGCAAGAGCCAGTGCCACTCGGCCTCTCACTGAGACTCTCCGCTCGATACCGCTGATTGTCCGCGACTGCCGTTGCAGCTACTCGGTATTGAGCATTCCACTATCCGCAACCTGTGGACGCGCCCTTTAGCTCACAGCTAAGCTTCTTGTGATAGCGACGAACAACGCACAGGTCGGACCTCAAAGTTCCAGCCTGTGTGGTGCTCACAACTATCCCGTGCAATTTATTGTGCATCCCGAGAGTGACAAGGCGAGGAGGAGACCCATTCGTCGTATCCGTGGTCTCCGAGCCTAAAAATCCATCTTAATATACCATGGACGAAGTTACGAATGTCATCCGTGGCGCAAAGCCATCCAAGGCATTGGGCCCCGACGGAATCTCTACACTGATGCTGAAGAATCTGAAATAACCTGGAGTCGAGTACCTTATTACTGTCCCCAACCTGTCTTTGAACACTCGCATAGTACCAGATGGAGGCCACCGTAGCGTAGAGGTTAGCATATCCGCCTATCGAATCCTGGCGAGACCATCAGAAAAAATTTTCAAGCGTGGTTTTCCCCGCCATGTGAAACTTCTCTCCAAAGAGGCGTCGCACTGCGGCACGCCGCTCCCCTTAGCATTGAGCTTAAAACTTGAATTGGACTGCACTCATTGATATGTGAGAAGTTTGCCCCTGTTCCTTAGTGGAAAGTTCATGGGCAAAATTTGCATTTGCATAGTACCAGATGTCTGGAAGATGGGCAGAGAGTTCCTGCAACTGAAGCCTGCAACTGAAGCCGATATCGGTCAGTACAGACCGATATCACTACTCTCACCAGTAGCCAAAACGCTTGAGGGACTACCTCCCCCGAGCCTCGTTAGAGAATTTCCAATCAGCCCAGCCCAAGTGATAGGACGGTCTTCGTGGCACTCGATCTATGGAAGACATTCGACATGGTCAGCCATGGAAAACTCTTTGAGGACGTCTCTCCAGCCAGGCCTGAAACGCTGGATCGCGAATTATCTGTGTGGTCGCCAGTCATTTGTGGAATTTAGGGATAAATAATCGAAACACCGTAGATTCAAAGAGGGAGTTCCTCAAGGCGAGGTGATATCTCCGGCACTGTTTATCCTCTACCTATCCTCCATTCCACCGCCTCCAGATGGCATAGATATCGTATCATAAGCGGATGATTGTACGATCATGGCATCAGGCCCCACACCCATTGATGACATCTGCAATGGGTTGAACATCTACCTCAACGAACTTGCGACTTATTTCGCTGCAAGAAATTTGAAGATATCTGCCACCAAATCTTCAGCCACATAGTTCACTACACATGAGGTGCTTGGGGAGCTGAAAGTGATGATCGACAGAGGAACAATTTCGAACATCAAGTGTCCCAAAACACTTGGTATCACATTTGACAGCTCTTACAGATTCCTCTCACATGCCAATTTGCAATTTGCGATAAATTCAAAAGTAGAAACAAGGTCCTCAAGTCACATGCCGGCAGAACTTCGGGTGCTGACAAAGAAACCTTGTTGACAACGTACAATACAAAGCTATTGGCCGATCTGTGGTAAGTTATGCAGCGCCAGTGTGGTCCCGTCGGCTTTGTTACACGCAGTGAATTAATATACAGATCTATCAAAATACCGCCCTCCGAACTGCAACGGGCTGTCTCATCAATTTTCAAGTAAACCACCTCCATCAGGAGACAAAGATCCTACCAGTTCGAAGATATAACTACATGCTCCTCACATGCCACAGCAATTTGTGATAAAGTCAGAAGTGAAACAAGGCCCTCAAGTCACTTGCCGACAGCACTTGGAGTGCTGACAGTGAAACGTTGTTGACCACAATTACAAAGCAATTGGCCGGTCTGTGGGAAGTTATGCAGCGCCAGTTTGGTCCCGTCAGCTTTGTGACACGGAGTGGAATAATATACTGATCTATCAGAATTCCGTCCTTCGAACTATGACGGGTTGTCCTCTCAGTTCTAATGTGGACCACCTCCATCAGGAGACAAAGATCCTATCAGTACGAAGACATAACTACATGCTGTTTAATCGCATATCTTCTTGTGGATAGGTATTCACCGCCCAGAAGCTATAAAGTAGATCCACATGATCTAGAGTGTGAGGCCCAGCGCTACAAGATAGAAGCTCAGGATCTAGCTGGCCTAGACAACATTCATGCAGACACGGTAGCGGATGCGGTAAATAGCTATCGAGTGAGTGTGGTCCTTGGAGAACAACTGCCGCCCATTGCACCTAAAGAAGTTGAACTCCCCCGGCAAACCAGAGTAGTTCTGGCTCAATTACGATCTAGCCGCCTCAATTCCTACAGGTCAAGGATTGATACCAACGTGCAGGATGTATGTCCCGATTGTGACGAGGGACTACACGTCGCCTGTTTAACTGCCCAACCAAACCCACTCGTCGCAGACCCAGATCCCTCTGGACGTACCCCATCTTAGTCGGAGAGTTCCTGGATCACAACAGAATCAAGCAGACGAAAGATAGAACACAACATACTGCTACAACAACAACAACAACAAAAACTACAAACCCGGCAATGGTAATATAAGGTCGCTACTCACTTAGCTACCAGAGCCCTTCTCATTACCACTAAGTGCAAAGTATTTCTGCCTTAAATGCTTAAATTATAACTTTTCAACTTGAATTTTTTTACGTTTTCCTATTTCTATTTTGCTGTAAATGGCCCTTTTTACAATATTTCCTATTATCCCTGCAAGTATCTCAATGCAAGTTTTCATATTTTTTGAAGCTCTCATATTTAGTAGGTGTTATCTAATTTTGCCAGAAAGTGTGAAAATGTATGGTCTTAACACTAATTCCTTAACCTCTTTACAAATTAAAATAAAAGTTTTCCATAAAGTTGTAAACTCTTTTGAAAAACTTGTTTTTTAGCCTTTGTTAGCAGGTGCAAGAACCAGACAACAAAGATGGCCACGTGTAGCAAACTGACAAAACAATGTAATAAAAGTAAAGGATAACACCACAAAGGAGGAAAAGGTCTAACATGTCAAAAATAATGAAATATTATTTAATTAAGAAATTTTATTCTTATTTCGCAAAAGTTTTAAATTGCGGGGGAACAAAAGTAAAAAAAAAAACGCAAAAGTTACAAGTAAAAGCGTGCGAAGTTCAGACGGGCCGAATCTTATATACCCTCCAACATGGGTCGCATTTGTCAAGTTCTTTGCCCGATATCTCTTTATAGGCAAACAAACGATAATGGATAAGAATTGATATGATATTGGAACAATAGCAAGTTATGAACCGATTTGGTGCCATATTTGATTTGACTGTTGGAGACCAAAGTGGAAGTCATTGTACAAATCGGTCACCCAAATCGGATAAGAATTGCGCCCTATAGTGGGAGACCTGTTTATATGGGTGCTACATCAGGTTATATACCGATTGGGACCATATGAAGCACGTATGTGTAAGGCTACAGAAGAAGGCTTTGTGCAAAATTTTAGACAATTCGGATATGAATTGCACCCTGTAGAGGTTTAAGAAGTATAATCGGGAGATCGGTTTATGTGGGAGAGCGGTATGCAATTAAGCCCCAAACTTTTATACATGAAACAATAACAACGATAATTGGGGCTTTATTTCGTTTTTTGGAGATGTATTTCATTTTATAAATTTGGGTTTTATTTGAATTGACACGTATATTTTATTATACCCACCACCATAGGATAGGGGGTATATTCATTTAGTCATTCCGTTTGCAACACTTCGAAATATCGATTTCCGACCCTACAAAGTATATATATTGGGTTGCCCAAAAAGTAATTGCGGTTTTTTTAAAAGAAAGTAAATGCATTTTTAATAAAACTTAGAATGAACTTTAATCAAATATACTTTTTTACACTTTTTTTCTAAAGCAAGCCAAAAGTAACAGCTGATAACTGACAGAAGAAAGAATGCAATTACAGGGTAACAAGCTGTGAAAAAATTTGTCAACGCCGACTATATGAAAAATCCGCAATTACTTTTTGGGCAACCCAATATTTCGGATCAATCATTATCATTCATTCATAATCATTGTAGAGCCTTCAAAAATTGTGATATTGAGATGAAATTTGGCACATATACGTCTTTTTGATGCACGCTCGTTAAGTTCTTGAACGGGCCAAATCGGACCATATTTGGATATAGCTGCTATATAGACCAATTTTCCGATAAAGGGTCTAATGCCCATAAAAACTTTGATTTGCATCTGATTTTGCACATATTTGAAAAAGTGAGTAGTTTAAGGCTTCCCGACAACTGGCCTAAATATGGTTCACATCGGACTATATTTAAACATAGCTACCATATAGACCGATCTCTCGATAAAGGGTCTAAACCCCATAAAAGCTTTATTTTTTTAACCAATTTCTCCGAAATTAGAAATGTTGGGTTGGGTTATAGACTAATATTTTGTTCTACAAAATTGAAGAGTGACATATATATTAGACCAATCAATGTCCGTTTGGGTGCTTAAGTTATCTAGTTTTCACCGGATTGTGACGAAATGGGATTTACATATATACCCGAGGTGGTGGGTATCCATAGTTCGGCCCGGCCGAACTTAATGCCTTTTTACTTGTTTTATTTGACTAGTAGGTTGAAGGTCAAGAGAGGAGCCGCTTTACAAAATTTCATCTAAATCGGATAAGAATTGCGCCCTCTAGAGGATTTAGAAATCAATTGGCCGATTAGCACCATACTAAGAACAGTTGTTGGAAGTCGTAACAAACAATTTCATTCACAATTTCAGCCAAATGGGTTGCAGTTTATATGGAAGCTATATAAAAACATGGGCCGACATGACCCATTTACAATCCCAACCGGCTACAACGATAGGAAATATTATTACAAAAATTTCAAGCGCCTTGCTTTACTCCCTCGAAAGATAGATTGCTTTCGACAGACGGGCGGGCGGACAGACATTGCTAGATCGACTGTGGGGTCTTAGACGTATATTTCGAGGTGTTTCAAACGGAATGACGAAATTAGTATACCCCATCTTATGGTGGAGGGTATATAAACCGATCATGAATCTTGATTCCTTGAGCCCTTAGAGGGCGCAATTCTTGTCCAATTTAGCTGAAAATTAGCATGACGTGGTTTGTAATGACTTTCAACAACTGTGCATTATCGGCCTATAACCTGGTACCCCTGTTATATAAACTAATCCGGGAACTTGACTTCTTGATCCTCTAGAGGGTGCAATTATTATCCGATTTGGCTGAAATTTTGTACAACGTATTCTACAATGACCTTCAACATACGTGTCATATATGGTCTAAATCGATCTGTAGCCTGACCATACCATATAAACCGATCTCCCTATTTTACTTCTTGAGCCCCTAAAGGGTGTAATTCTTATTCGAAATGGCTGAAATTTTACACAATGACTTCTACTATGGTCTTCAACATTCAATTCAATTATGGTCTGAATCGGACCATAACGTGATGTAGCTCAAATAGCATAGCGATCCTTTCTTTTATCCTTTGTTTGGCTGAAAAGAGATACCTTGAAAAGAACTCGACAAATGCGATCCATGGTGGGGGGTATTTAAGATTCATGGACGAACTCAGTACGACTTAACTTGTTGTTATTAAAAAGGGTGATTTGTTACGAGCTGTAGGAAAGCTTTCCAAAAAAAACGCATTCAGAAAAATGTGTGGAATCTTTATTTGAATCGATAGTGCGGTCCATATGGTTTAATGTTTGAAGATTATTTCATGGAAATATTGACCATGACAGCGCCTCAAATGGTCCATTCATGTAGTCCAATTTTGGCATACCCTTTCCCATATTTCCCGAGAGCGTACCGATAAGGCTTACAGATGTTGCACACTGTGCAGACGGGCCGTAGGCTCGAAATGGGGCTTGAATCCGGGGATAGTCCATTGGCTCTACAGGATCGTGATAAGACCAATATTTTTAATTATGACTCAGTAGTTTGGTGGACAGCGATGGAGAAATAGTGCAACATAAGGCTAATACAACCGGTTCAGAGAACATGTTGTCTTGGCATAGGCGGAGCTATGAGGACCACGCCCACTAGGGCACTAGAGACATTTCTAGAAATAGATTAAGTGTGAGGCAGCCATTGCGGCTATGAGATTTAAAGCGATGGTAGAATAGAATAGAGTATAGGAGCAGGTCATACAATCGCGATGTAAACGAGTCAACGAGGCAAACAAGAAAGGAATTAACGAGGTTTCCGATCGGATACCAGAGACGACACTTGAAGTCGAGTGCGAGGCATTGCTGCCAGAGGCACTGTCTTGGATTGACGGAACCCTAGTATTGCCATCTAGAAGATCATGTTACACGGATGGATCAAAGTTAGAACCCAGGAACTGAGATCTGTTCTAGACTGCATGAGCATAATACGATCCTGCAGGCAAAGATCCGGCCGATCTTGCAAATGTTGACCGTGAATACGCCTCAAATTATCTATCCGCTTAGTCCAATATTGGCATACTCTTTCCAACATTTCTGCCGGAATTTCACGAATAAATGCTTCAATGCTGTGGTCCAAGCATCAATTGAAGCGGGCTTGTCGGAATAAACATGAGGTTTAATATAGCCCCACAAAAAGTAGTCTAAAGGCGTTGAATCACACCATCAAGGCGTCCAATTGAACGGTACCGAACGTAAAATAAAATTTTCACCGAACTCGCCTCTCAATAAGTCCATTGTTACGCGTGCTGTGTGGCATTCGGCACCGTCTTGTTCAAACCACATGCCATGCAAGTCAAGTTCTTGCTCACCATTCACAGTTGTGTTACGATTCGCATCATCTTTGATGAACTACGGTCCAATGATGCCACCAGCCCATAAACCGCACCAAACTGTGACTTTTGCTGTATGCATTGGTAGCTCTTGCAATGCTTCTTGCTGATCAAATTGCAAATTTTTGTTTTTTTGCCCATGAACATTCCGTAAGGAACAGGGGGAAACTTCTCACATATCAATGAGTGCAGTCCGATTCAAGTTTAAGCTCAATGATAAGGGGCCTTCTTTTTAAAGTCGAGTCCGAACGGCGTGCCGCAGTGCGACACCTCTTTGGAGAGAAGTTTTACATGGCATAGTACCTCACAAATGTTGCCAGCATTAGGAGGGGAAAACCACCGCCGAAAATTTTTTCTGATGGTCTGGCCAGGATTCGAACCCAGTCGTTCAGCGTCATAGGCGGACATGCTAACCTCTACGCTACAGTGGCCTCCTTCTTGCTGATCTTGTGGCCTTTAGCTTCTTGCTGATCTTGACTCCAAAATCGACAATTCTGTTTATTTACATACCCATTGAGCGTTGTTCGTTTGTAAGACGATTCATATTGTTTGACTGTGAAACAAAACACAAAACGTGCGTGATCTATTTAAACCAGTGCTGTCAAAAAGATAACAGCTAAAAAATCACCCTTCATAACCTCCAAAATACGTACCACGAATTGCCTAAATCGGCTTAAAACCTGATAAAGCTATCATATATACCGATATCACAATTGCAATTCTTATCCGGTTTGGCTGAAACTTTACGCAATGACGTCTCCAAAGTCCTTCAAAATACGCTATCATATATACCGATATCACAATTGCAATTCTTATCCGGTTTGGCTGAAACTTTACGCAATGACGTCTCCAAAGTCCTTCAAAATACGCGCTAAATATGGCCCAAATTGGTCCAAAACATGATACAGCTCCCTTATAAACCGATCTCACAATTACACTTCTTCAGCATCTAGGGGAAGCTGATCTTGTCAGAATTGGCTGAAATTTTGCAAAACGATTTTTCTACGAGTTTTATATATATTTTACTAGCTGACCCGGGCCCGCTCCGCTGCGCCTTCTTTCACTTTATATAGAACAAAATTCCTTGGAATATTTATTTTCGACAATTGAAGATCTTTTAGTAAAATACCATGCTACGAAAATAGTATATCGCTTGACTAACAGTTTAACAATATAAGTGCCTTTATGTGAATCCCATATGAACTTTATTGGTCTACGAATTTAAGTTTGGATGTAAGGTGTACTCCATTCATAAAATTCTTCATTTAAGCCCGATATTCTCATGTTTTCGCGTATTAAGAGGTGTTTTCGGGGGTGAGGTGGTCCCCCAGATACTTGGCCCTGAAAATATCAGCATCGTGCTCTTCTTTCAAATACCATTTATTTGAACCCCATTTTGCCATTGGTTTTGAGGGGGAGTTTGCAGGATGAGTCGTTCCCCAAACACATGCCCCAAAAATAGATTATCCAATTCGTTTTCTAATCTCAAATACCTTTCATTTGAGCCACATATTGCCATGGTCGAGAAATTTTTTCCCTTTGGGGGTGTTTTGGGAAAGGGGTGATGCCCTTAATACATGGTCCTACATTTGTTTATCAAATTCGTATTCTACTCCCAAATACCTTTATTTGAGCCCCATATTGCGATGGTCACTAAAAAATTGCTGTTTGTGGGGTATTTTGGGAAAGGAGTAGACCCCCAGAAAATTGGTCCCAAAAATGGGTATAAATTCTTGCTCTACCCCCCAATACCTTTCATTTAAGCCCCACATTGACCTTGTTGGAAAATATACCCGTTTTAGGGGTGTTTTGGAGAATGGGGTGGTCCCCCAAAAACTAAGCCCTCAAAATATATCAGCAACGTGCTCTATTCTCATATATCTATATATCATTTATTTGAACCCCATATTTTGGGAAAGGGGTTGACCCCCAGAAAATTGGTCCCGAAAATGGGTATCAATTCTTGCTCTACACCCCAATACCTTTCATTTAAGCTCCACATTGGCATGGTTGGTGAATATGCCCGTATGTGTATGTCCCCATATATCTATATATCATTTATTTGAACCCCATATTGCCATTACCCTCAAAATTGGATATCAAATTCGTTTTCTAATCCCATTTAAACTCCTTATTGCAAAAGTCAGCAAACATGTCCAGTTTGGGGTATTTGCCCTAAAAACTATGAATATTTAGTTCCACTCTCTTTAAGACCCAAATTATCTTGGTGAGCAAATGCGTCGTATTTGGGGGTTGGTGGGACGTCCGCTAGACAGTTGGCCCCTAATGTTGATATCAGATACGTGGTCCACTCCCACATACCTTTAATTTGAGCCCCATATTTCCATAGTCGGCAAACATGACCGGCTTGGGGGTGTTTTGAGGGATAGGCGGCCACTCAGTGAGTTGGCCTGGAAAATTTATATCGAATTCGTGTTCTACTCTAAAAACCCATACTGCTATGGTCGTAAATTTGTCCCCATTGGGGGATGTTTTTAGGGAGAGGCGGCCCCCAAACACTTGGTCGCATATTTGGATATCAGATTCGAATTCTACGCTCAAATACCTTTTATTTAAGCCCCATATTACCGTGGTCAGTAAATAAGTCCTGTTTGGGGGTGTTTTGGGGAAGGGGTGGACCCCCAGAAACGTGGTCCCACATTTGGATATCAGATTCGTATTTTTGTCGTAAATACTTTCAATTTGAGTCCCATATTGCTATGGGCGGTAAATACGTCCGATTTAGGGGTGTTTTGGGACTTTGGGTGTTTTGGGGCTTGGGGTGGTCCCCCTAGCACTTGGCCCGACAATTGGATATCAGATGCGTTTTCTTATCCTAAATACCTTTCATTTGAGTCCCATATTGTCGTGATTGGTGTAAATATATGTTTGGTAGGTTTTAGGGTGGGGCAGCCCCCCTAAGTACCCCATCCGAAATTTGGATACCAAATTTTTATTTTTAGGGTACTATATGAGAGCACACAAAATTTCGCTTAAATCGCACAACCCATCTTCCAGATCTGGCGTTTCTGAAAATTAGGGTAAGGGGGAGGGTCCGCCCCCCCTTCAGATATCAAAAAATGTAGTACCTTATTTTCACCACGGGATCATTATGCACCATCTGTGAAAATTTCAAGAAAATCGGTTCAGCCGTTTCTGAGTCTATAAGGAACACACAAACATACAAACAAACATTCTTTCTTCTGTCAGTTATCAGCTGTTACTTTTAGCTTGCTTTAGAAAAAAGTGCGCGAAATTTTGATTACATTTGTTTGTTTGTCAATTTTAATATGGAGCCCACAAAGGAGCATTTTCGTCATATTTTACTTTATTATTTCCGTAAAGGAAAAAACGCGAAACAGGTTGCTAAAAAGTTACGAGATGTGTATTGTGATAAAGCCTTAAAAGGAAGACAGTGTCAAAATTGGTTTCGCAAATTCCGTTCTGGAGATTTTTCACTTAAAGATGAGCCACGTTCAGGTCGGCCAAATGAAGTTGATGATGACCAAATCAAAGCATTAATCGAATTGGATCGTCATGTAACTGAGCGTGAGATAGAAGAGAAGTTAAATATACCAAAATCAACCGTTCATTATCACATAAAAAGTTTTGGACTGGTGAAAAAGCTTGATATTTGGGTACCACATGTATTGAAAGAAATTCATTTAATAAACCGAATCAACGCTCGTGATATGCACTTTAAACGCAATGAATTCGATCCGCTTTTAAAACGAATCATAACTGGAGATGAAAAATGGATTGTTTACAACAACGTTAGTCGAAAACGATCACGGTCCAAACATGGTGAACCAGCTCAAACCACATCAAAGGCTGATATTCACCAAAAGAAGGCTATGCTGTCTGTTTGGTGGGATTGGAAGGGTGTGGTATATTTTGAGCTGCTTCCAAGGAACCAAACGATTAATTCGGATGTTTACTGTCAACAATTGGACAAATTAAATACAGCCATCAAGGAGAAGCGACCAGAATTGGTCAATCGTAAAGGTGTCATATTCCACCAGGACAACGCTAGACCGCACACATCTTTGGTCACTCGCCAAAAACTGAGTGAGCTTGGCTGGGAACTTTTGATGCATCCACCATATAGCCCTGACCTTGCACCATCAGACTACCATTTATTTCGATCTTTGCAGAACTCCTTAAATGGTAAAATTTTCGGCAATGATGAGGCTATAAAATCGCACTTGGTTCAGTTTTTTGCAGATAAAGGCCAGCAGTTCTATGAGCGTGGAATACTAAATTTGCCAGGAAGATGGCAAAAGGTTATCGAACAAAATGGCAATTATATATTTGATTAAAGTTCATTCTATCGGATTTTTTAAAAGAAAGTAAATGCATTTTTAATAAAGCTAAGAATGAACTTTAATCAAATATACTTTTTTTTTACACTTTTTTTCTAAAGCAAGCTAAAAGTAACAGCTGATACTTACAGAAGAAAGAAAGCAATTACAGAGTCACAAGTTGTGAAAAAATTTGTCAACGCCGACTATATGAAAAATCCGCAATTACTTTTTGGGCAACCCAATAAGTTTAATTAAAAATGCATTTACTTTCTTTTAAAAAATCCACAATTACTTTTTGGGCAACCTAAGATTTAAAAACCCTAATCATTCATAAATTCTTACTTATTTGTCTTTTCCAGACTTTGTTTCTATACTAAATAAAAACATTTTTTTTTAATTTTCGCACAACGGAACTATTCTTAAACCTTAGAGTGAATGAATCTGACACAATTAAAAATTTACTATTTCCAAGTTAAAACGTTAAGCAAAGCCTTATTGGGCAACTCTTTTGTAAAAATATCTGTTTTCCACAAACAGACCATTTATTCCAACAATAATTTTTATATATGAAAGATTTACTTGCAATAACCTCCCACAAACTGATCCACAAAATATCCAAAAACAGACCAACCGAAAGAAAGCTATGGCAAAATAAATGTGCTGCATGTACGATGCCAAATATGTGAACAATTTAGCTGCAAGAGTTCAACAAAGGAATTTCCACTCCACAAAAGGTCAGGAATGTTAACAATAGAGAGAGGCTAAAAATGTCTGTGCAGTAGCGCATCAAAAACAACTTTGAGGAGAAAACCGTTGCTTGAGTATAGTACATAACTGAAAAAGCATTGAAGTGGCAAGAAGAAAAGGCGTTAGCTTTGAATTTAAACATTATCATAATATTCTATACTAACAATATAATTAATTTTGCGCGAAATTATGGGTTAACAACTCATTTTTTAATAAAAATCTTATTTTCAGAACCAAAATTAATATATCAATACGCATATTGTGGAAAGGAAAAGATAAAACAAGTAAAAGCGTGCTAAGTTCGGCCGGGCCGAATCTTATATACCCTCCACCATGGATCGCATTTGTCGAGTTGTTTTCCCGGCATCTCTCTTAGGCTAAAAAGGATATAAGAAAAGAGTTGCTCTGCTATTAACACGATATCAAGGTATGGTCCGGTTCGGACCACAATTAAATTATATGTTGGAGACCTGTGTAAAATTTCAGCCAATTCGTATAAGAATTGCGCCCATTGGGGCTCACGAAGTAAAATAGAGCGTTTGTTGATGGTCATGAGAGGATCCATCGTACAAAATTTCAGGCATATCGGATAATAATTGCGACCTCTAGGGGTCAAGAAGTCAAGATCCCAGATCGGTTTATATGGCAGCTATATCAGGTTATGAACCGATTTGAACCTTATTTGACACAGTTGTTGGATATAATAACAAAACACGTCGTTCGAAATTTCATTTCAATCGGATAAGAATTGCGCACTCTAGAGGCTCAAGAAGTCAAGACCCAAGATCGGTTTATATGGCAGCTATATCAGGTTATGGACCGATTTGAGCCATACTTGGCACAATAGTTGGATATAATAACAAAACACGTCGTGCAAAATTTCATTCCAATCGGATAAGAATTGCGCACTCTAGAGGCTCAAGAAGTCAAGACCCAAGATCGGTTTATATGGCAGCTATATCAAAACATGGACCGATATGGCCCATTTACAATACCAACCGACCTACACTAATAAGAAGTATTTGTGCAAAATTTCAAGTGGCTAGCTTTACTCCTTCGGAAGTTAGCGTGCTTTCGACAGACAGACGGACGGACGGACAGACGGGCGGACATGGCTAGATCGTCATAAAATGTCGCGACGATCAAGAATATATATACTTTATGGGGTCTCAGACGAATATTTCGAGTAGTTACAAACAGAATGACGAAATTAGTATACCCCCCATCTTATGGTGGAGGGTATAAAAAGCATTGAAATTACAGAGACATTTTTGTGCTCTGAAAATTCGACAAAAATGTCAATCCTATAGGTGTCACTTATTATTTTATTTTTCTTCGAAGCAAGCAGCGCTAAAACGCTAAATAAGTGCCATAGCGCCATAGTTTCCTTCACGAGAAAAGAAATAATGCATAATAAGCAAATGCAAACGACGCAAACTTAATGTCTTTAAAGGTCAAAACAGAATGAGCGCGTTGAGCTTCATTCGATTTTGCCCATTTGAAGTAGTGGTTTTGGTCGTTCAAAATTATTTAACTTTTGCGAGTTACTTTTTTAACATTTGTTTGTAGGCTTGCATTTTTTAACGCGGCGCTCCTCAATGCGCTCATTCTATTTAGGCCTTGAGAGCAGAATTCTGCTTGCGGCATGTTCTTAGATTATTCACAAGCGCCAACAAAGAGTCTACATATGTGCAAAGTTCAAATTCTTTTTCTACATTTAATTTATCTATGAGACAATAAAAGAAAGTAAAAATAAAAAAAATTGCCATTATTACACCAACAACATACACCGTCAACGAAAAGTATACTATCAGATGAAAGAGAGAGTGAGAGAGAGAAAGTGCCAACATATTTCTTTCAAATCTGTGCATTATTCAGCTCCTTTCCAACACACTCACACACATGCCGTCTCATTTTAGTTTTGATTATTAGAACTGAATTCGACAAAAAACACACGGCGATCTTTTTCGTAGTAACGTTTAAGGGGTCATTTTTACTTCAAAAGTGTTTTTACCAACCGATTTATAACAAATCATGCGCAGACCGATTACATGCTATCAATATATAAGAGGGAAAAGACTGACTTACCAAGACTCAGCAGTGTTCTGTTACTTCTCTAACAGACACATTCGTATAACATAATGTTACAGTATGTTAATATTGATTGCATTTATTCTCTTAACAAAAAAAAAGAATTTTTGCATGTTGGTATAACACTATGTTTGCACTAATGTATAACACTTTTTATCAGGAAACTCTCTCTACGATACGAAGTCCGTGATCCATGCGCATACCGACGGAAAACATCCGAACTCAACAAAACACACAACGCAACTAACTTATTCTTAACATAGAAACAATACATGACCCAAATATTTCTTGGAAAACGGGATAACTTTCCAATGTTTCTTTCATCCACTGTTCATGCATTTTTAGGCTATAACTGTAATTGTAATAATTGCTGAAAGCCAAAGAGCATAGAGATAACAGAAAATTTAATTTCTCTCAAAAATTGACAACAAATGTCAAGCTTATACCTAGGTGTCGTTTATGATTTTATTTATTATTTTTTTTTTTTTTCAAACAAAGAAAAGAAATAAAGGGAGAAAGATGAACATTTTGAAAGCTAAGACTGTGTGCATTACGCATAGTTTCCATCATGGAAAAGGAAATAATGGATGTTTGGAAAATGCAAACGACGGAAACAGCATCCCATTGAAAGCGAAATTCTGCTTGCGGCATGTTCTTAGATAACACTCATGTATTTATATTGACAAACACCACCAACCAGTCTATGTGCGAACTTCAAATTTTTTATCTATATATAATTTGTGTAAGTGAAAGAGGATTAATTATGGTTGCCGCGATTTGTATTTAAATAATTCAGTAGACGGATTTGACGGTCACTGGTCACTGACGGTATACTACGTTATAGAGAAACTGATCAAAATGAGGTTTAATTTGACCTAAGTGGAAGAAGAGATAACTCTTTGCAGTTTTGAATGGTTGTAGCTGAGGTGTTAACAAGTATATGCTCAAAATTACAAGGCACTAGGTGGTGTGAGCAGCTTTTGGCAAGCCCCTTAATCTAGTCTTTGCGGTCCGATTATGAATTTCAAGACCCAAATATTTTTTACTAAAATTCCCAAATATCCATTTCGGCCAGCAAAGGTCATTGAAAAACTTTCATTCTTTTGTAATTTTGCTGTGGAGGAGGCTACAAATATTATTGGTTCAAAAAATTTTTAGGAAGCCTGTCTCGGAAAAAATTCAAAAAATAAATGCCCAAAATCTCGAGACCAGATGGATATTGTAGATATCAAGTGGACTTTTTTGTAGGGATTTTTGAACACTTTCCACCAAAAATCGTAACACAAATTAAGATGTGTCAGCTCGAAAAAATTTTCGAAATGCCGGTGACCAATTTTAGTGGCCTGCTGAGAGACCCTCGGACGAATCACGGACTGACACTTTGCATAAAAACGCGTTAACTCTCTACACTTCCTCAAACGGCAGATTTTTTTACTAGTTTTTTCGATTACAACCCAGTTTTAGACTCAGATTCACTTTCTGATTCGATTTCGATATGTCCGTCTGTCCATGTTAATGTGTGTACAAAGTAAAAGCAATTTTCATCCAATAATCTTCAAATTTGGCACTAGCAGTTTCTTGTGTCTTGAGACGAAGCCTATTGAAACTGGAAAATATAGGTTCATATTTGGATATAGCTCCCATATATATGTTCGTCCGATTTGGACTCAAATTGCAATTGTATAGCCATTTGTAAACCCATTCTCACGAAATTGCGCAAGAGAGATTATCTTATATGTGTCGACATTATTGGAAAATTTCATACAAATCGATTCATATTTAGATATGGCTCCCATATATATGTTCGTCCGATTTGGACTAACACTGAAATTATATCGTTATTTGTAAACCGATTCTCACAAAATTTTGCACGAGTGACTATCTTGTAAATCTCGACATTATCAGTCAATTTCATAGAAATCAGTTAGGATTTGGATATAGCTCCCATATATACATTCGTCCGATTTTGAATAATACTCAATAATTTAGTAATTTGTTAACAGATCTTAACAAAATTTGGCACGAAGGATTCTTTTATAACTCTCCTGATGACTGATGAACTTCATAGAATTTTTTTCAGTTTAAGATATAGCTCCCATTTATATGCATCTCCCGATTTTCACCTTTAAGGCCTTTGCTAACGCATTTATCAATCGATCTTCTGAAAAAATTAAATTTAAACAAACTTTAAATTCGACGACGTAGCCTGCATAACCAATGTGGTGTGGGATATGAAAAGGTCGGCTTCGGCCGTATTTAGCCTGAACTTGTTTGTTTTGTTTACGTCATTGGCAAAGATATTTAATACCATTTGGTATCAATTCAATACCAGACAAAGGAGGATTTTAAAAATTGACGGCGTTACATTTGTATTCTTGTCATCGCGCCAGAAGTGTTGTTGACGTCATTATAAGGTATTCGTTAAACAAATAAATAAAATGTTTTAACACAATGTGAGTGCGTTAAAGGCTGCTCAAATACTTAAAAGCGGTGAAATGGATTTTGTACAAATTCTAAGGACATTCTACATCAAACACATGGTAGTTTCTTGTGTAGAAAATGATTCTGTGTTGGTGTACTCATATAAAAAAAACACTTCTGGGATCAATGGATATGGAATCAATTGCTGAATTGAGGTTGGTTACGGTGTAACATTACTTTTGCTAATTATTAGCATAAATAATCGAAATAAAATTAGATTTATATAATTTCAATGTTTTTTTTTTTTTTTTTTTGGTTCATTGGAAGGTGGAATAATGAATAATGGTTTGGTACTACAACCAATAACGGTCTGGTGCTAAAAACAATAACAGATTGGTATTAAAACCAATACCAGTTCGGTAATAGGACTAGTACCGAACTAATTATATTATGTTTCATCCATACCATCCGGTATTGTTTATGTACCATACGGTGTTGCTTTACTATCGATACCATAAGGTACTGAAATGAGCACGTTTGGTACCAACTTTTCTCTGGGTGTTCTTATCAATGGTTCTATCTCTTTATAATATCCTGTACCACAGTAGCGTTGTAGGGTATAACAAGTGAAAGCATTGCAAGTTAGGCTGGGCCGAAACTTATATCCCCTCTGCCATGGATCGCCTTTGTCAAGTTCTTTGCACTCCTTCTAAACTAAAACAAGTAATAACATGTCAAGTTCGGACGACAGAATCTTGGCAACCTACCACCATAAGTTCTGCGAGAAATTCACCCACATAAAATTAATTAAAGGGTATTACTTATAAGGGTGTACTTAACATACCGAATTTCAGCTAAATCGCGCAAAAATCAGCTTATAGAATGGTTTGAACACTTCTTACTAAGGACGTTGGAAGTAACAACAAAACACTTTGCGCATAGTTTCTGCCAAATCGGATAACAATTGATGCTTCTATTTTGCTAACCCCAATGACATATATTTATATACTTTATGGGGTTGCAGATCATTATTTCGAGGTGTTACAAATGGAATGACAAGTTTAAAACGGTCCCAAAAGTAGACGACCTGACATATGGATGGCAGTAATTGCAAATTTTGCTCATGAACATTATTCCCCTAAGGGAAAAGGGCAAACTTCTCACATATCAATGAGTGCAGTACGATTCAAGTTTAAGCTCAATGATAAGGGGGCCTCCTTTCTATAGCCGACTCCGAACTGCGTGTCGCAGTGCGACACCTCTTTGGAGAGAAGTTTTACATGGCATAGTACCTCACAAATGTTGCCAGCATTAGGAGGGGAAAACCATCGCTGAAAAATTTTTTTGATAAACTCGCCAGGATTCCAACCTAGGCGTTCAGCGTTTTAGGCGGATATGCTAACATCTGCGCTACGGTGGCACTATGAATGGCGGTAGTAGTATGGCTGTTTGCTCTTTCTTTATTCGGTCTTCAAATGAAGAAGACGATTCATGGCGAGACAGAGATCGCTATATGGATCAAAGAGCATAAGATCTAATACAAGAGAGGGTTTCTGCTTTGTCTTCCCCGCACCGTAAAATAACTCGCGTTAAAGACACAACATTTTTATTGTATTCCAATTGGATTCACATTGAGGGCTGCAAAATTTTCGGGTTATTCTGTTTTGATTTGGGCATTCCGTCGAACATTTTTTCGTATTTTGCTTTGTTTCTTTGCAACCAAAAGTTGGAATAAAGGAAAAACGAAATATCGTAAGCAACTCCATCATGTTGTGTCCTTAAAATTTGTCACTCGTTATCCCGTATTACGCTCTAAGGCCAGCTCTTATTATTTCTTACGCTCTTTGATATGGATAGCCAGTCACATGTTTTTAGCAACAACACACTTTTGCTGACTTTAAATGTTTTTTGTTATGCTATTCTATTGTATAAATGTAAAGACATTAAACAAAACGGTATAGAGACGGACAATATCCCGCAGTGGAAACAGAAATTGGAGAATGTTAACAACTTGTTAAGTATTATCTTTTAAAAACATTCAAATAAATCCCCTTTCAAAGTTTAAATCGCGCCAAACTGCAAATAAGATGCATATTGGCAACACTTCTGTTGGGGTCCTCAAATAAATTGAGAAAAACGGAAGAGATGTGTTGAGTAAAGACTTGCTTTGCCTTCTCAACTACAACAACAATTGTATGGTGAGTGGGAGAGAAATATTGGAATCCAATTCCAATTGGAAATGATAATTTGCTAAAATTTGGTCTGTTCGTATTCCATTGCAAACAAATTTGTGGTCCCTCTCTGTGTCTCTCGCTCTCTAGCCCAAAGAGCGTGAGAAAGAATAAGAGCTGGCTTTAGAGAGAGTTATTTTACGGTATGGGGAAGACAAAGCAGAAACCCACTCTTCTAATTCTCACCCTCTTTGCTCTAACCCAGCTGTTATCAAGTTGTGTGTTACATACACACATACGCTGTCCGACAAATGCTTAACAGTCAGAGCAAAAGGGCCAATATGTCGGTAATAGCGTGTTACTCTGTTACTTCATCAACACTAGGGTGTACACTTATTTGCAATTTTGGATTATTCGACCGAATGTGGTGGTCGATTAATCTATTTATACGTCTTATTCACATGTGAATGATAATTTGATTTGTAAAAAGATAAATGGATCCGGTTAATTTTACTTCCTGTTTGAAGTAAAGCATATAATTATCAATGCAATTGAATGAAAATGCCGGTATGCATTGACATCGAGGCGGCTTTTAACAATGTGCGGACCGAAACGCTGATCCGGTACACTAGTACCGGGTGGACCCGGTTCTTAGAGACTGGATAAATTATATGCCAAGGAACAGGTGGATAAATTGTTTGTCCCATGACATAAATATAGGGGAGAAAGTGGCACAAGGCACGCCACAGGAAGGAAGCACGCGCGCTTCAATGGCTCTGCACATCGTGGCTAGACAAATTGCTGCGACCATTGCTGTGAGGCTAAGAGAGTTTTCTCTTTGGTCATGCGGCACCTACGGACACTTTGTTATTCTTGATACAAAATCCGATTTCCCAGGCGTTATGGGTTACACATTGCCTTAGCCGCTTATTGATAAAAAGTACTGTACCACTATTCCTGATAGACCCTATTGGAACTACAATATACCTGGTAAAAAAAAGTAGCATAGACTTATACACGGATGGATTTGTACTTAAAGCTACCAATTTGTAGAAAAAATAAATGCGCGTTTTATGGGCCCATGATCTTGATCTAAATCGATCGGGACCAAATTTTAAAGAGATGTCGAGGGGCCTAACACAACTGTCCCAAATTGCGGCGACATCGGACAACAAATGCGCCTTTTCTGGGCCCAAAAACTTAAATCGAGAGATCGGTCTATATGGCATTTATATCTAAATCTTAACCGATCTTGGCCAAATTGAAGAAGAATGTCGAAGGGTCTTACACAACTCACTGTCCCAAGGTTCGGTGAATTCGTATTATAAATGCGCCTTTTATGGGCCAAAGACCTTAATTTGAGATATCGGTCAATATGGCAGCTATATCCAAATCTAGCCCGAACAGGGCCAAATTGCAGTGAGATGTCGAGGGGCCTAACACAACTCACTGTCCCGAATTTCGGCGAAATCGGATTATAAATGCGCCTTTTATGGGCCCAAAACTTAAATGGTGCTATCGGCCTATACGGCAGCTATATTCAAATCTGGACCGATCTGGACCAAATTGAAGAAGGATGTCGAAGGGCCTAACTGCCCCAATTTTCGGCGAATTTGGACAATAAATACGCCTTTTATGGGCCAAAGACCTTAAATCGAGAGATCAGTCTATATGGCAGCTATATCCAAATCTGGAACGATCGGAGCACAATTGAAGAAGGAGGTCGAGTGGCTTAATACAACTCACTGTCCCATTTTAGCAAAATTGGATAATAAATGTGGTTTTTATAGGAATAAGACCTTAAATCGGCGGACTGGTCTATATGGGGGCTATATCAAGATATAGTCCGATATAGCTCATCTTCGAACTTCACCTGCCTATGGGCAAAAAATAATCTGTGCAAAGTTTCAGCTCAATATCTCTATTTTTTAAGACTGTAGCGTGATTTCAACAGGCAGGCGGGCGGACGGACATGGCTAGATCGTCCTAGATTTTTACGACGATCAAGAATATATAGATTTTATAGGGTCGGAAATGGATATTTCGATGTGTTGCAAGCGGAATGACAAAATGAATGTACCCCTATCCCTCGGTGGAGGGTATACAAATTTTCATGAAGTTTTTTATTAGACGCCAGGAAGTAGAATACGATGCTGACATTAAAGATTGAATTCAATCATCATGGAGCCGCTTCAATCCTTCATCTGGATATATAGGCCTATCAGAGCATTAAGAATTGAAAATTGGGCCCAAACATCAGAATGGACGAACATGGTGGAACCCTGGGCAGGTTCAAGAATGAGACGCGGAAAGCGAAGATGAGTTCCTGCGGTCAAGACATGGTAATACTCACAACAGCTGCATCTCCGGAAGACCCTTTCCTCGACATTGTTGACAAGGAGAAGATAATGTGCGCAGTGAGTTGGGCACAATATGCTTACCTCAAGAGTATGTCGATGGAGACGGCCCTCTACGCAGTTATAAGAGCATTAGAGAAGTCTCTGCAACTTAAGGAGTACGGGATGGTGGCTTTCCTAAAACCACATTTGGAGATCGGTTTGATAGTCGCAGCCCTAATCCGCAAGTGGGATTACCCGAATATCTCTTGGTGGATGAATTGTTTGCTAGGCGGCAGGATTATAAAAGCGGATTCGAGAGATAGTGTGCCTAAAATACTGGTGACAAGAGACCCGCCTCAGGGAGGGGTGTTCTCGCCGAACCTCTGAAGCATAGTGATAACCGAAGTCCTATTGGACAGGGTTGGAGCGAAACTAATCGCATATGCGGAAGTCGTCGAGGCAAATTTCTGTCAATGATCAACGAGGTTATTGAGAAATAGATTGAGGGCTAAACCGGGAAAGACCGAGCTGGTACTGCTTTCTTGGTTAGATATAAGATACTGGATTTCAGACTCCCGTCTTGGGACGGAACCACCCTGCATTTGTCGAAGGAAGAAAAACTTCGAAACTGAAACCAGAATACGGAAGAAAAAAACCGAATGGCGAAATAGAAAAGAATATCTCCAAAGCTTTAAACAAATTTCATTGCTTCAATTAGTGATTAGCATCGTCAACGATTTTTCGCAATGCCTTGCTAATGCTGAAAAAGGTTTAAGCTAAACCACATACTTTGTTGATATAATCCTTTACACGGATTCATTTTTAACCAATACAGTCATACTTTTGTTTTCGTTTTTTATTCCCCATTGTCCAGGACACATCTGTAGCATTCTCATTTCTCATAAAAATATAATCTAATGTGCCGAAATATTTTGTGTTAATCTGATACTGGAAATGACAAAAAACCGCACAGCATATGCATATAGCTTTTTGTGGTTTTCCTGCTTCGAGAATCTTTTTGTATGCTATCTCCTGTGTTGTTTTCCCTTGGTTATTTATTACATAAGGTTCCATTTTACACATCCTGGTGGCGGTGGTATACGGTAGCGACACTTCATGGCAGGAGTAAATTTTTTAATGAATAATAAATTACAAGTGCTGTACTGCACCTTATGCTGCTGGGAATTCGGAGCCTGTAGTAGTGTTTTTTTAAGAAAAGTGGAAACATACCAGTGGTCAGAATGGATGCAGAACCAAAAACAAACAGGAAATGTAATTTAATACAAGTATAGGAACTGAAACAAATTCTGCTTTACCAAGATGAATTTAAACTAAAAAATAAAAAAAGAGCTACAATAACAAAATCTTTGTAGGTATGAAGACGGCAAAATTTTGTTATAGATGGCGATTTGGGAAACGTTCATCTGTCGAAGTGAAAAACTCCGGGACTGAGATCTGTTTTAGACTGCCTGACCATAATAAGCAGAGATCCGGGCGTTCCCGGAATGCGTGAAGTGGAGTGGTGCTAATGCGAGGACGTCGAGTGTGGACATCTTTACGAACACCAAAATGGTCATAAGGGCAATAAGAACCAGGACGTTAAAATCACGAACAGTCTTGAAGTGTAAGAAGGAGATTAACGCCTTCTCTGAGGATGGCAAAATCCGCATCGTTTGGCTGCCGGGCCATAACGCGGTAAGGGGGAATGAAAGGGCAAACGATTTGGCAGTGAAGGCCAAAGAACTGCCTCGATAAACTTGGTTAACCCAAAGCCTTTCGTGTCGACGCAGTCCGATTTAAGGGCGTGGGCGACAAACGCCCGGGCATGTAACACTGTGGAACAGCGAAACAGTTGAAGACGAGGTTATTACTGAAAGGAAGTAAGATGGAGGTCAGCATAGCTTTTGGTGTCATTACGGGACATCTAGAACTAACAGTACACTTATGAAAAATCGGTGCTGCGATTTATAGCATATGCAGGGCATGTGGGGAAGATCATGAGATGTTGGAGCATTTCCTATGTCATTGCTCAACTTTCGCGGCTAACAGACAACAGTACTTAGTTGGGGACACGATATCAGACTTGAACTAACTTAGGGAGTGGTATGGGAAACAATTAAGGATTTTGTAAGTAGCACGGAATTCCTAACTTAAAATTTTCATTTTCGAGGTTACTTTTTAGGTTTTAGAGAGCATAATAATCCGACTACTAGCTTAGATGTATGTCTATAGTTGCATGAGGCAGATTAATATCTGCACCCTCTTTCCAACCTAACCTAACCTAACCTACTTTTGCTCTACGAGGCTTCGATAAGGGGATATGGACATTTTAAGTTTTCCTAGAGAAAAATTTACTTTTTGGCCGTTTTTCATCAAAATTTTGAATTTTTGGAAGTGATCACGAATTAACCTTACTTTTGCTCTACGAGGCGCAGTAAATGAGGTGGCCATCAAAGTTTTTGAAGCGAAAAATTCTTATTTTCAGATTTTCATCAAAATTTACAATTCCTGGAAGTGATCTCGAATTAACCTTACTTTTGCTCTACTAGACTAAGTTAAGAAGATATGGCCATTTTTAAGTTTTCCAAGGGAAAAATTCTTATTGTTGCCGATTTTCATCAAAATTTCGAATTTTTGGAAGTGATCACGTAGTTACTTTACTTTCGCTCCGCGATGCTTAGTAAACGCGATAAGGTAATTTTAGGTTTTCAAGTGGAAAAATTCTTATTTTGGGTGATTTTTATCGACATTTCTAATTTTTGGTAGTGATCACTAATGTACCTCTCTTTTGCTCTACGAGGCTTAGTTAAGGAGATATGGCCATTTTAAGTTTTTCAAGTGAAAAATTCTTATTTTGGCCGATTTCCATCAATATTTCCAATTTTTGGAAGTGAACACAAATTAGCCTTACTTTTCCTCTACGAAGCTTAGTTAAGGAGATATGGCCATTTTAAGTTTTCAAGTGAAAAAATTCTTATATTGGGTGATTTTTATCGACATTTCTAATTTTTGGTAGTGATCACTAATGTACCTTTCTTTTGCTCTACGAGGCTTAGTTAAGGAGATATGGCCATTTTAAGTTTTCCAAGTGAAAAATTCTTATTTTGGCCGATTTTCATCAATATATTGAATTTTTGGAAGTGATAACGAGTTAGTCTTACTTTTGCTCTACGAGGCTTAGTTAAGGAGTTATTAATTAAGAGAATTAAGGGCGATTTTTATCGACATTTCTAATTTTTGGAAGTGATTACTAATATACCTTTCATTTGCTCTACGAGCCTTAGTTAAGGAGATATGTCCATTTTAAGTTTTCCAAGTGAAAATTTCTTATTTTGGCCGATTTTCATCAATATATCCAATTTTTGGAAGTGAACACGAATTAGCCTTACTTTTGCTCTACGAGGCTTAGTTAAGGAGATATGGCAGTTTTAAGTTTTCCAAGTGAAAATTTATTTTTATACCCTCCACCATAGGATGGGGGGTATACTAATTTCGTCATTCTGATTGTAACTACTCGAAATATTCGACTGGAACCCCATAAAGTATATATATTCTTGATCGTCGTGAAATTTTATGTCGATCTAGCCATGTCCGTCCGTCTGTCCGTCTGTCTGTCGAAAGCACGCTAACTTCCGAAGGAGTAAAGCTAGCGGCTTGAAATTTTACACAAATACTTCTTATTAGTGTAGGTCGGTTGGTATTGTAAATGGGCCATATCGGTCCATGTTTTGATATAGCTGCCATATAAACCGATCTTGGGTCTTGATTTCTTAAGCCTCTAGAGTGCGCAATTCTTATCCGATTGGGATGAAATTTTGCACGACGTGTTTTATTATAATATCCAATAACTGTGCCAAGTATGGTTCAAATAGGTCCATAACCTGATATAGCTGCCATATAAACCGATCTTGGGTCTTGACTTCTTGAGCCTCTAGAGTGCGCAATTCTTATCCAATTTGAATGGATTTTGGCACATAGTATTTTGTTATGATATCCAACAACTGTGCCAAATATGGTTCAAATCGGTTCATAACCTGATATAGCTGTCATATAAACAGATCTGGGGACTTGACTTCTTGAGCTTCTAGAGGGCTCAATTTCTATCCGATTTGGCTGAAATTTCGCAACACGTTTTTTTATTGTTACTTTCAACAACTATGTCAAATAATGTACAAATCGGTTCAAAACCTGATATAGCTGCCATATAAACCGATCTGGGATCTTGACTTCTTGAGCCTCTAGAGGTCGCAATTATTATCCGATTTGCCTGAAATTTTGTACGACGGATTCTCTCATGACCATTAACATACGTGTTTATTATGGTCTGAATCGGTCTATAGGCCGATACAGCTCCCATATAAATCGATCTCTCTATTTTACTTCTTGAGCCCACAAAGGGCGCAATTCTTATTCGAATTGGCTGACATTTTACACAGGTCTCCAACATATAATTTAATGGTGGTCCAAACCGGACCATATCTTGATATCGCTCTAATAGCAGAGCAAATCTTTTCTTATATCCTTTTTTGCCTAAAAAGAGATGCCGGGAAAAGAACTCGACAAATGCGATCCATTGTGGAGGGTATATAAGATTCGGCCCGGCCGAACTTAGTACGCTTTTATTGTTTTGGCTGATTTTTATCAAAACTTTTCTCTACGGGGTTTGGTTACGGACGATTTTAAAAATGGAAAAATAATTTTTTCCACCGATTTTCATCAAAATTTCGAATTTTTGGAAGTGTTCTTAGCTTAGAGCTTAGAGTTGTTTAGTTAGGGAGATATGGTCATATTAATTTTCCAAGTGAAAAATTATTCTGGACGGTTTTTCATCAAAACTTTCAATTTCTTGAAGTGAATTCGAATTACCTTTTCTCTAGGTGGTTTAGTTAAAGACGATTTTAAATTTTGAAGGGAAAAATAATTTTTTCCATCGATTTTCATCAAAATTTTGAACTTTCGGAAGTGATCATGATAACCTTACTTTTGAACTGAATGATTGGTGTATTGCAAAATCATGTTACAACTTCCTAACGATTCATCAACAAAAATTATTGTTTTTAAAATTAAAATAGAAAAACGGAGCCTATACCTATGCCTATGTTCATTCGTTTCTGTCTCAACAATGACTGAAACAAAGAGAATAACAATATGTGTGACTTGTTATTACAGCTACCGTAAAAGGCTGGGCGTCGCTGATTTAGACTAACGTTGATGCTTTTAGGGCCAGTGGGACTTTGAAGCTTATGTACATTTATCCTATAACAATACATACGATAAACAAATAATGTAATCTTGATATAAGATATATAAGATCTAGATAAGATTTAAAGAAACATGCAATACTAAATAGCCACTTAGGGTGTATTGAAGCACACCTTGCCAGCTAGTAAATAAATGAGTTAATTCCCCAACTATCGCGTGTAGTATGCTGTGACTCAGTGATATGTCGATGTGTAAAATCTGTTAAATTAATGTCTTTAAGTTTAAATGAAAAGAATTACAAGTAAATGCGTGCTATGTTCGGCCGGGCCGAATCTTATATACCTTCCACCATGGATCGCATTTGTCAAGTTCTTTGAATGACTTTTTCAAATCTATATGAGCTTTATATATTGACCGATGTGGACCGTACTTGTCACACAGTACAAGTCATAAATCATGATTAAAATATCCAAAATTTCAGGCAAATTGAGTAATAATTGCAACATCAAGAGGCTCAGGAAATCAAATTGGGATATCGGTTTATATGGCAGCTGTGTCAACTTATGAACCAATTTAGAGCACACTTGACACAGTTGTTGGAAGTTATAACAAAACGACATATGCAAAATTTCAGCCAAATAACAATCGCGCCCTCTAATGGCTCAAGAAATCTAATCGGGAGATCGGTTTATATGGTAGCAATATCAAATTGGATAAGAATTACGCCGTCTAGTACTAGAGCTGGCAAACTATCGATAATCGCAACATTCGATATTATCGATAGTTTAAATAAAAAATATCGATAGTATCGATACTATTGTTAAATTCCCATCACCTATATTTCAAACGGAAAGGAGAAATAAAATCAAGAGATCGATCTCATATGGAAATAATATCAATGCACAGACCAAATAAAACCAAGTTTAATAAAGTTGGTTGGAAGTCAAGAGAGAAATCATTGTACAAAATGTTCATCTAATCAGATGAAAATTGGGCCCTCTATAGACGCAATGTATCTAGAGGATACATTCAGTGTCAGATTGCTTAATTGTGTTTAGTTTTACAAAAAAAAAAAAAATACTTTTTGCGATAGTATCCATCGGAAAAATATTAATCGATATTCAGTCAAAAAATTAAATATCGATAGTATCGATAGTGGCATCGACATTTTGCCAGCTCTATCTAGGACTCAATAAGTCAAATCAGGTGAATGATTTATATGGCGACTATATATAGTTATAGACTGATTTAGACTATACTTGGCACAGTTGTTGATATCAATCGCTCCCTCTAGAGGCTCAAGAAGTCCAATCGGGAGATCGGTTTATATCGCAGCTATAGACTGACTTAGACGATGTGCAGCCAATCGGAAAAAGAATTGCGCCCTCTAGTAGTTCAAGAAGTAAATACCCAAGATCGGTTTATATGGCAGCAATATCGAAACATAGGCCGATGTGGCCCAAGCGCTTAGCCTTACTCCTTCAAAAGATAGCGTGCTTTTGACAGACAGATGGACGGACGGACTTTGCTAGATCTAGTTAAAATGTCATGACGATGAAGAATGGCTATTCTTCATGGGCTTTTAGACGTTTATTTCGAGATGTTACAAATGGAATGTCGAAATTAGTATGGCCCCATCTTATGGTGGAGGGTATAACTAAATCTCTGTTTCAATGTGGAAAAACAGTTTGGCAGAGGAATTAGTCAGCAAATCCTGTGCAAAATCTTGGGAAGAATAGCCATTCTATACGACGACTAGGTGAATAAGGCATGCGTTGATGCTATGTTTTCTTAGGTACCCAAGGTCCCTTGACAGATTTTCCGATGAAGAAGAATGACACTTGAAGCTGAGGAAGCAAGACCTTGGCCTACTGAAAAGGGTATTGACTAGCAATTGTAATGTCTGGTCACTGATTTCTGGCTGGACACATGATGAACCATTGTTCCTTGGAGTACTTGGATAACTAAAATTGGATAACTTATGCACCCAAATTCGATACGGATATTGAGTGGTCTAATAAATATTAGTCACTGTTGAATATTTTATTTCAAATTTCAACAAAATGGGGTAATAAATAAAGCTTATAAGAGCCTTAGACCCTTAATCGGCACATCGGTCTATACGACGGCTATATCTAAATATAGTCCGATCTTTACCATATTTGGGTCGGACGGGGGTTGGCCTAAAACTACTTACTTTTTCAAATTTCAGCGAAATCGGATAAAAAGTAAAGCTTTTTTATTCGCTTCAGACCATTTATCGGGATATCGGTCTGTTTGGCAGCTATATCTAAATATAGTCTGATCCTAACCATATTTAGGGCGGATGTCGGGAGAACTAAGTCTACCCACTGTTTCAAATTTCAGCGAAATCCGATAATAAATAGAGGTTCTATGGGCTTCAGACCCTTTATCGGCAGATCGGTCTATATGGCAGCCATATTTAAATATAGCCCGATCTAAACCATATTTGAGTTCTATGTTAGGAAGCGTAAAACTACTCAATGTTTCAAATTTCAGCGAAATCGGTTAAAAAATAAAGCTTTTATGGGCTTTAGACCATTTATCTGGAGATCGGTCTATATGGCACCTATACCTACATATAGTCCGATTTGATGCATATTTAGGTCAGATATCGGGAGGCTTAAAATAACCATCTGTTTCAAATTTCAGCGAAATCGGTTAAAAAATAAAGCTTTTATGGGCTTTAGACCATTTATCTGGAGATCGGTCTATATGGCAGCTATACCTAAGTATAGTCCGATTTGATCCATCTTTAGGACAGATATCAGCAGGCTTAGGATAACCCTCTGTTGCAAATTTCAGCGAAATTGGGTAATAAATAAAGCTTTTATGGGCTTCAGACACTTTGTCGGTAGATCGGTCTATATGTCAGCTATATATAAATATAGTCCTATATGGACAATATTTGGGTCAGATGTCGGGAGACCTAAAACTACTCACTGTTTAAAATTTCAGCCAAATCGGATGAAAACAAAAGTTCTCATGGGCATTATCGGAAAATCGGTCTATATAGCAGCTATATCCAAATATGGTCCGATTTCGCCCATTCAAGAACTTAACCAGCGTGCATCAAAAAGACGTATCTGTGCCAAATTTCAGCTCAATATCTCAATTTTTGGAGGCTAGAGGGATTACAACAGACGGACGGACAGACGGATAGACCGACGGACATACACACGGACATTGTTAAATCGTCCTAGAATGTTAAGACGATCCGAAATATATATACTTTGTAGGATCAGAAATTGATATTTCGATGTGTTGCAAACGGAATGACTATCCTACGGTGGTGGGTATAAAAACAAAAAAAAAAATCTAATATGCACACCGTGAAATGTCAAAGTTAAATTTTCCAATTCAATAGAACTCGTGATAAAAGGTGTTGGTATTTGTGTGCATCGTACATCAAAATATGCAAAAAGTTAAGTTAAATAAGCAACTGAGCTTAAAGTCCATTCATACAGGTGATTATTATCGTGCTGACTATTTAACAAAATTGACTAATTTATGTTAAATTTGAAACAATTTTAAATCAAACATTATTACCATATCCCTGATCCCTTTATTCCAAATATTTGTTAAACTTCCTGTCAGAAATGCTTCTGTTTTAAACAAACCTCTAACCAGTCACATCAATTCAACAAAATATTAGATTCCTCCCACTTTGTGTCACTTCTTTCTGCTTTTCGCTTAGCCATTTTTTTAAAACATTCACAGTCAGTCAGCCATCAGTTTTCGGTACAATGACATCATTAACAGGTGAACTAAGTTTGCTGCCTAAAGTTTCATTATGGCCCTTTTGTAAGCACCACCACAAAAATGTCTGCCAATGACATCTCAAGTTGCAATTAAAACTAATTTTATGAAAATGTCAGTACCCTGGAGTGAAATTATTGTGCCATTTTCAAATCTAACCAATGTTTGCTTGTTGGTGCCTTGTGTGGCTTTTTAGGAAACTACCAAAGAGTTTAACCGATTTTTGAGCGAAATGTATATGACATGTAATATATAAAAACCGGGTGGGTTGTTTGTGTCAGTGGCCACTCAATGTTTTAAAGTTTTTTTGAAATAGCAACCAGCATTGAGTTGATGAATTTAAATTATTATTACATTTAAATTCATAGAACTTTAGTTAGAATTTGAAAAGTTTGGAAATTGTTTGCAATTCATTAGAAGATGAAGGAAGAATTCTCTCATACCTTAAAGTTAGATAGGTGCCTTCCATAGAGTGACGCCGGAGTGAACAGCAGTTATAAAAGGCTTAAAAAGTCAAAATTATGCCCCCATTAATGAGGAGACAAGCACTGCTTGTATATTTTTGAGAGTAATCGATTGGTTATCTGTATTTTACCATGGTTATTGTGGTAAAAACCAGTTTGCCATGAATTTTAAACACCTGTAGTTAAAGATTGAGTATATAATCGAATTTCTTAAGTTTAAAGAGATTCCCTTGAAATTTTCTGTAAGACACTTGAATAAGAACAAAGAATTTTTTATCATTGGTGAAGTAACTTTTTCTTTTCATACCCTCCACTATAGGATGGGGGTATACCAATTTCGTCATTACGTTTGTAACTCATTGATCTGAGACCTAAAAATGGATATAAATTTTTATCACCTTGACGCTCTAAGTCGATTAAGCCACGTCTGTACGTCTGTTTGTCTGTCGAAAGTACGCTAACTTGCGAAGGAGTAAAGCTAGGCTCCTTAAATTTTGCACTAATATGAAGTACAAGTGTATGTTTTGGCATCGAAGGATTCTTCAATTTTACACACAACCTTGTGCAGGGCAGTCTCCACCGACCTTCCCTTGACATAGGCATGCTGTTTTAATCTAAGCAGTTCGCTGGATGTCCTACTCTTTATCATGGTGTCCATAATACGTTCCACGGTTTTGAGTAGAAATGATGTAAGGCTTATAGGTCTGTAGGCCTTTGGTGTCGCATAACTTGACTTGTCGGGCTTAGGTATAAATACGACCCTTGCCTCCTGCCAGGCTTTCGGATCTTGACAGCATCATTAATTCTATCTACCTGGTCGCAGAAAAGCTTCCAGCAGGCAAGCTTTGCCGCTCTGGTAATCTTTTTGAATTCCTTGAGCCGTGTGTAATACACATCCCAATAAAAAATGCAAACCGCCCAGGAACATTCCATTAAGGAACATGGGCAAACTTCTCACATATCACTGAGTGCTGTCCGATTCTAATTTTTAAGCTCAATGATAAGCGGCCGCCTTTTGATAACCGATTCTGAACGGCGTGCCGCATCGCGACACCTTTTTGGAAAAAAACTTTAAACATGGCACAAATGTCGCAAGCTTTAGTAGGGGATAACCGCCGCTGAAATATTTTCAGCGCCAGGATTCGAACCCAAGCATTCAGTGTCATAGGCGGACATACTAAACTCTACGCTACGATACTAAAACTATCCTTTCCTTAGGGAAAGGGTACTAAAACTAAGCTTTCTTTAGGAAAAGGGTACTAAAACTATCCTTTCCTTAGGAAAAGGGTACTAAAACTATCCTTTTCCAATGTTGCGAATCTCCTCGGCCATCCAGGGTTTTTCTTAGGCTGATTTCCTTTCTCGAAGAGGACAACTATCATCGAAGGACTCTACTAGTGCAGTCGTAATCCTGATGAGATTGTCATCAATGTCTTCAATGCCTGGATAATCTAAATTATTCCGAATTTTGGCCAGTTGGTTTTCAACTTATTGCGGAAGCTAATCGGATTCGGCGCTGACCGTGCTATTCTAAACCTAGTGTAGCGATGGTCTGAGAAGGAATGCTCTTTGAAGACTATCCAATGCTGAACCTCAACGATTAGATTTTCCAAACATATCTACCATTGTTAAGTGTAAATAGGTCGTTAGCATTTAAGAATTTTGTCCGGGCCAGGCCCCGCATATTAGTGTTGGTACTACCCCACGAAATGTGGCGAGAGTTCGTATCGCTTTCCTTACGACCGTTGCAGTTCCGACGTAGCTGGCGTTGTCCGAGAGTTGAAAGGCAGAAAAAGTGATGCCAGGCATGCTCCAACGTCTCCCTGTCTCATCACTGTTGCATTCGACGTTGAAAACTGTGGGGGAAAATTTTTTATTACAAATAATACAGGTCCTCGGCCGAGTACCAGTGTTAGCAAAGAATAATTGGTAGTTGATAAGGTTCAGTCTAGAAACTTTGCTCCGGGTCGTCTATGGATTTCGATATCTGACAAGGTCAAATGATCTTGGATCTTAATTGGAAGTATCACATTCAGGAGCGTGCCGAGAAGGCTCACAGATGTTGGGTATATATATACAGACCCTAGGCTCGAAATGGGGCCTGAAACCGAGGATAGTCCATTGGCTCTACAGGAGCTTGATTAGATCTATACTTACTTACGCCTCAATAGTTTGGTGGACTGCTATGGAGAAAAAGAGCAACATAAGGACCATGCAATAGATTCAGAGAATATGTCTTGGCACAGGCAGAGCGATGAAGACGACGCCCTCTAAGGCACAGGATACTATTCTAGATAACCGACCCATAGATATACAAATTTAGTGTGAAGCAGCCCATGCGGCTATGAGACTTATGGCGATGGGAGAGTGAATAGAAGATGGGAGAAGTTAATACCATCGCGATGCAATCGAGGCGACGATAGGAAACCTGAAAGGAAGGGAAGAGGTTTTCGTTTGGATATACGAGACGACACTTGAGGGTCTTGTGCAAGGCACAGCTGTCAGCGGCACAATCTTGGATTGACGGAACCCTAGTATTGTCATCTGGACGATCATGTTATACGGATGGATCAAAACTGGAAGACAGAATGGGCGTGAGGGTCAACATTGAGAATTCGGGGACTGAGATCTGTTTTAGACTGTCTGACCATAATACAGTCCTGCAGGAGTAGATCAAGGCGATCACGGAAAGCGTGAGGTGGTTTGGTACTAACGCGAGGACGTCGAGTGTAGCAATAAAATGGCAATAGAGGCAACAACAACCAGGAAGTTAAGGACACGAACAGTCTTGTATTATAAGAAGGAGATTGACGCCTTCTCTGAGGATGGCACAATCCGCATCGTTTCGCTGCCGGGCCATATCGGAGTAAGGGGGAATGAAAGGGCGGACGATTTGGTAGTGGGGGCCAGAGAACTGCCGTCAATAAACTTGGTTAACCCGAAGCCTTTCAGGTCGACGCAATCCGATTTATTGGCGTCGGCGATGAACGAAACAATCGGTAGGACGGCGAAAAGCCGGACGATGACCCCATACATGAACCAATTTAGAGGAGTGGTGTGGAAAACAATTAAGGATTTTGTAAGTAGCACGCGATTAACTTAAAATTTCCTTTTTCGAGGTTACTTTTTAGTTTTAAGAGCGCACATTAAGCCGATTACTGGGTAAGGTGTATGTCCATAGTGTCGTGGTGCGAATTGGTATCCGCACCCTCTTTTCTAACCTAACATAACCTAACATCATATTAGTGCAGGTCGGTTGGGATTCTAAATGAGCTAAATGAGCTGAAAATTGGCATGAGGTGCTTTATGAGCCAAATCGGTCTATGTTTTGGTATGGCTATGCTTTAAAGCGATCTCGGATCTTGACTTCTTGAGCCTCAAGCCTGTCCCCCGTCCGTCCGTCTGTGGAAAGTTCGCTATCTTTCGAAGAAATAACGCTAGGCGCTTGAAATTTTGCACGAATACTTTCTATTAGTGTGAGTCGGTTGGAATTGTAAATGGGCTATGTCGGTCCATGGTTTGATATAGCTGCAATATAAACCGATCTGGGATGGCTTCTTGAGACTCTAGAGGGCGCAATTTATATCCAATTTGGCTGAAATATTGCATGAAGTATTTTGTTATGAATTCTAACAACTGCGCCAAGTTTGGTTCAAATCGGTTTTTAACCTGATATAGCTCCCTTATAAACCGATCACGGACCTTGATTTCTTGAGCCGCTAGAGGGCGCAAGACTTGGCTTAAATTTAGCATGAAGTGTTTTCACATGACTTCCAACTGCTGTGGCAAGTACGGTTGATTTCGGTTTATAACTTGATATAGCTTCCTTATAAACCGATCACGGATCTTGTCTCATTGAGCCGATAGAGGGCGATTAGGCTAAAATTTTGACAATGAAGTGTTTTGTTCTAATTTCTTACAACTGCGCCAAGTATGGTTTAAATCGGATCGTAAACTGATATAGCTCCCATATAATCCGATCTCAGATCTTGATTCGACTATCAACAACTATGCCGAGTATGGATCAAATCGCTTCGTTACCTGATATAGCTCCCATATTCCCATACTTCGGATCTTCACTTCTTGAGCCGCTAGAGGGCGCAATTATTAAGCGATTTGGTTAAAATTAGTGAAGTGATTTTTTTTTTTGCTGCTTCCAACAACTGTGTCAAGTATGGTCTAAATTGGTTCATAATCTGATGTAGCTCCCAGGGAGAGCAATTCTTTTCCGATTTGGTTGACATTTTGCACAACGACTTCTTGAAAGACCTTTAATATTCGATTTAGGTTAGGTTAGGTATAAGTGGCAGTCTGCCATCAGACTTACTTAGACGTTTTAGTCCATTGTGATACCACAGCAACAGAAGAAGGAAGTTGCCTTCTAGTTCCTACCGTTGAACCATCCAGATCGCTTTAAAAAGACCAATAACATGCGAAAGTTCACATACGCTAAATCAGACAGTTTCTCAAAGAAATGAGAACCTAAAGTGGAACTACTTCTTACTGCTAGTGCGGGACACACACATAGAAGGTGTTCTATAGTCTCTTCTTCTTCGATGTCCTCACAGCTTCTGCATATGTCGTTGCTAGCAACCTTCAGTCTGTCAGCATGTTTTCCGATTATACAGTGACCTGTCATGACGCACACAATGAATGAGACGTCTGTTTTTGCTAATGACAGCAAAGCGGTAGACCTCTTCAAGTCTAGATTAGGATACATAGTTTTGGAATGCTCACAGCCACCCTCTTTGTGACCATCTATCATTCGTTGTCCTTCAAGCCTGGTCCTGAAAACTTAGCTTACATGTCGCTAGAGATTCCAGTATCCCTGGAATGTGCCCGTTTAACAATTTTCTGGGATATCTCTGTGGCCCGGCACCCAGAACAGGTGAATTTTCACCAATTCAGTCACCTAAAATTTGAAAGATCTTGACAAATGCGATCAATGGTGAAGGGTATATAAGATTCGGCTCTGTCGAACTTATCATGCTTTTACTTGTTTTGACTATGCCTACTCTTTTGTCATTCCCAGTTGTGGCATAAACTTCAATATCCTCATTACCTTCTCTTACATGCATGCTTGCATTGTTAAAATGTTCTTAGAGTATGTACGAACATCATCAACCCATGGATTGTTATACAGGTACTGTGTATTTCAGACATCAGGATACATATTTGTTGTGTTGCTCCGGTCAACTGTTAATGCAAACTGTTTGTATTTGTATTTGACCAATGTACCTGTTTTGCTTGTCTGTAGTTGAGCAAATTTATACGAGCTCGGACTTCTGAGATAAACAAAAGTTTTTCATCGGTTTGCCAAACAGAAATTGCAGTAGAATTTGCAGCCAACTGTGAATGTGGATTATGAACCATACGAGTTTTAGCGCTTGATATGAATAAGATATACATTTATTAAATAAATGACGAATTACAAATGATGTCTGCGCTATAGCGATGTCTGTCTGTCAGTTGGTATCACACATCCTTCAAAGGAAAATGAGTTTAAATTTGACCATTTTGTTGCTTGTTCTTTAATTATATTAAAAATCACATGTTTCCCAAGAAAGAAGACCAACAAGAAGCAACACCAACAATCAAGGAAGTACTGATCACACAATACAGTATCAGGGATGATTCACAGTTATGTTTCGATTCACATCATCTTTGATGAAGTACGGCCCAATGATGCCACCAGCCCATAAACCGCACCAAATTGTGATTTCTTCTGGATGCATTGAAAGCTCTCGACAATTATGGCTATTTACGTAACCATTGAAGACACACATTTTGATAATAAAATTCGATTATTTGCAAGCGTTGTTCGTTTGTAAGACGATTCGTGGTTAAATTATAGACCAAATTGAAGATGCTTGACAGTGAAACAAAACGCGAAACGTGCGTAAGCTGTTTAAACCAGTTATGCAAAAAGATATTAGCTAAAAAATCATGAATGTCGAGCGCTAAAGTGAACGGTGCCACATGCCACACAGCACGCGTAACAATGGACTGATTGAGAGGCGAGTTCGGTGAACATTTTATTTCATGTTCGGGAGCAGTCAATTGGCCGCCTAGATCGTGCGATTTAACGCCTTTAGACTATTTTTTGTTCGGCCATGTTAAATCTCATGTCTACACAGACAAGTCCGCTTCAATTCATGCATTGGAAGTCAACATTGAAGCATTAATTCGTGAGATACCGGCTGAAATGTCGGAAAAAATATGCCAAAATTTAACTAAGCGGATGGACCATTTGAGGCGCGGTCACCATTAGCCTGAAATAATCTTCAAACATTAAATTATATGAACCGTACAATAGATTTAAATAAAGATTTAATGCATTCTCTGAATTTTAAGTGTTCTTTTCTGAAAAACTTTTCTATAGCTCTTAAAAAAATGCCCCTTTATATCAATAACTTTTCAATATCTGAACTTAAATTCAACAAAAAAAAAGGTTACCCCAACAGCCCTGGAGTTACCATGCGGCAATACGATATTTCCCCTTCAAAAGACACATAGAGATTAAAGAACAATGGTTTTAGAATCCTAAACGTTCTTACACTCCAAGACTGTTGTGAATTTACAACCAGATCGGTTAGATAACGAACAGTCTTAGAATTAAAGAAGGAGATTAACGCCTTCTCTGAGGATGGCACGATCCATATTGTTTGGGTGCCGGGCTATAGCGGAGTAAGGGGTAATGAAAGAGCAGACGCTATGGGAGTGAAGGCAGAGGATTGGCATTAAAACTTAGTTAACTCAAATACTTTCGGCTTGACGCAGTCCGGGTCTGTGCAACTGCGAAACGATCGGTAGAACGACGAAAATCCTATGGGAAGATCAAGATCCGGAAGAGGAGGCTATTGCCGAAAGGAAGTAAGAAGGTGGTCAGTGTAGCTTAAGGTGTCATAACAGGACACAGAGGACTACCGAGCCCACTTATGCAAAATCTGAAATTCCTGACTAAGATTTCTCTTTCGAGATTACTTTTAATTATGTCCATAGTGGCATTGAGCGGATTAATATCCACACCCTCTTTCTAACCTTACCTAAACGTTCACAAAATAAATCTTAAATAAATCGTCCAATAAAATGTCAGGGTTGTTGTGGTGGTAGCAGTTTATTGTGTTCTATCTTTCGTCAGCCTGATTCTGTTGAGTGCCCAGATCCAGGAACTCTGCGACTAAAATGGGGTGCGTTCAAAGGGATCTGGGTCTGAGTCGAGTGGGTCTGGCTAGGAACATAAACAGATGGCATGTGTCGTGTAGTCCCTGGTCACAATCGGGACATACATCTTTCACATCCTTATCCATCCTTGCTATGTACAAGTTGAGGTGGCTGCATCTGCCGGAACGTAATTGAGACAGAACTACTCTGGTTTGCCGGGGGAGGTCAATTTCTTCAGGTGCAACGGGAGGCGGTTGTTCTCCAAGGACTACATTCAGCCGGTAGATCTTTACCGTATTGCTACCGTGTCTGCATGAATGTTGTCTAGACCCGCTTGATCTAGATGTTCCCTCTTGTAGCGCTGAACCTCATGCTCTAGATTATGTGGAACTGCCTTAAGGTTTCTGAGCGGTTCCTATAGGTATCCTATCCACTAGTTGATGATTTGGATGGTCTCTGCGATAACGGCCCAAAAGGTATTGCTTAGACATCATGTAGTTATATCTTCTCACTTTGTCTCCTGATGGAGGTGGTCTACATGTGAACTGAAGAGACAGCTCGTCGAAGTTGGAAGGGCGGCAATTTGACATTTCTGAATATTTTCTGAAGTGCTGCCTGCAAGTGACTTGAGAACATTGTTTCTACTTTTGACTTTATCGCAAATTGTTGTGGCATGTGAGGAGAATTTGTAAGAACTGTCAAATGTGATGCCAAGTATTTTGGGACACTAAATGGTGGAAATCAATTCTCCGACGACCATCACATTCACCTCAGTATTCACCTCACTCCTATTTGTAGTGAACAATGTGGCTGAAGATTTGGTGGCAGATATCTTCAGATCTCTTGCAGTGAAGTAAGAGGCAAGTTCGTCGAGGTAGACGTTCAACCTATTGCAGATGTCATCAATGAGTTGGGCACCTGATGCCATGCTATCGTACAATCATCCGCATATGATACGATCTCTATGCCGTGTGGGGGGCTGGAATGGAGTATAGCTAGAAGTTAAACAGTGCAGGAGATATCACTCCACCTTGGGGATGGGTTTAGCCATGGCCGTACAAACGTCCGAATACGATACGATTTCTATGCCGTCTGGAGGGTGTGGAATGAAGTATAGGTAGAGGTTGAACAGTGCAGGAGATATCACCCCACCTTGGTGAACTCCCTGTTTCACTCTACGATGCTTCGACTTCTTATCCTTAAATTCCAAAAATGATTGGCAACCACACAGGTATTTCGAGACCCAGCATTTCAGGCCTGGCTGAGGGACGTGTTGGCGTTTTCCTCAAATAGTTTGGCATGGCTGACAGTGTCGAATGACTTCGATAGGTTCAGTGTCACGAGTATCGTCCTATCACATGATGGCATGCAAAGCAGTTGTAGTGCTATGCAGTCTTTAAAATCCATGCTGATGCTCGGCGAATGGGAATACTCCTACGAAGCTCGGGAGAAGTAATGATTCAAGCGTCTTTGCTACTGGTGAGAGAAGGGAGATCGGTCTGTACGACTCCCCCAAACTCGGTTCCTTTCCAGGCTTCAGTAGCGGGATAACTCTGCCCATTTTCCAGACATCGGGAACTATAAGACTGTTCAAAAACAGGTTTAGGATGATAGTAAGATACTCAACTCCAGGTAGATTAAGATTCTTCAGCATAAGTGTAGAGACTCCATCGGGGCCCCAACGCTTTGGATGATTTGGCGACACGGATGACATTCGTAACTTTGCCCACGGTAAATTGTGGTGGCTGTCCATCGGCTCGGAGACCACGGATACGATGAATGGCTCTCCTCCTTGTCCGGGCACTGTCGGGATGCGCAATAATTTGACGGTTGAACAAACTGGCGCATCTCTTCGGATCAGTCACTGTTACGTCGCCAAAAGTGACTGAGATCCTGTCTCCCCTCTACTGGGGTTCGAGAATGACTAAATATTAGACCACAGCTTGCCCAAACCGGTACCTAAGTTACATTGCTTCAGGTGTTCCAGGCACAAATTTCGCTTATGTTCTTAAACTACCCTGTTAATTTTCAGATTCAGCTCGCTGATTCTGGGGTTAGTGGGATCCGTGCAACGAATCCCATCACACTCTTCTGCGAGTACCACTGCCTGGGATGGGAAATTGGGCCGCACTTGGGGTATTCGACCAGCAGGTAAAGCGTCCGGCACTCAGATGTTATGAATTCGGATGGTCGGTCGATGGTGAGAATTATGGGGAGGTGGTCTGATCCCAAAGAAATTACGGCTTGCCGGGATACGTCACTCAGGAGATCAGGGGATGCAATGGAAATGTCTGGCGAGCTGCTACACCTCCTCATAATCCTGATGGGGGCATCCTCATTGACCGTGCAAATGCCTTCAATCTGCTCCCGCTGGTCGTTACCTAGGGGAGAATGCCATGAAATGTGATGTATTGGGTTGCCCAAAAAGTAATTGCGGACTTTTTAAAAGAAAGTAAATGCATTTTTAATAAAACTTAGAATGAAATTTAATCAAATGTACTCTTTTTACACTTTTTTTCTAAAGTAAGCTAAAATTAACAGCTGATAACTGACAGAAGAAAGAATGCAATTACAGAAGTCACAAGCTGTGAAAAATTTTGTCAACGCCGACTATATGAAAAATCCGCAATTACTTTTTGGGCAACCCAATACATTAAAGTCTCCTTGAACCAGACGATTATGGCCAGATATTAGACCACTTATATAGGGCTTGTTAGCCTGACCATTAATTGGGACACAGCCACCAAACGGCGGTAGGTACACGTTGTATAGCTCCATCTCGGCAGTATCGGACCTGACTGCTATCCCCATGCACTCTATGTAGGGGTCACTAGCGCCAGGTGCTGGCGAGATGGGTCTATACTGCACGGAATGGTGCTTTGGGTGAATTGGAATGGTCATATGTAAATTTGCTTTTTTTGCAATTTGAACATGCCGATGGAGAGCAGTTATGACCACAGTATCATGTTTAATACGATAGATGCTCATGAAAGGTTGGGTAAGAAATCAGATAGCGGACGGATACACTAGAAAGTGCTCTGCCCAGAAGAACGATCATTGACGTATAGTATGTCAAACTAATTAACCCCGTAGACGATATAACCACTCCGGAAGGAGGGTTCAAGGTAGGAATCTATTATGTATCTGTATACATGGAGCTTATAACATAAACCTCTTGTATCTCATACTTTTATTCTTCTATCAAAGTGTACCAAAACCGCCGCTCGACTGAACTTATTGGTGTTCATTCATTAAATAGCCCATTTAACCTGACCTAATACAATGCTCTTGTTCCTTAATGAAATGTTCGTAGGCAAATTTACAATATAATGCTAATTTTAAGACCGGCTATCAACATTAATCGATTAAATGTTGATATTTCCAAATATTATCCTTGACATTTAACATTTTGCATGAATACAAATGATTAATGATGTTTTAGCATACAATTCTTCTGACATACTACAATATAATGTTTCACTCTGATGTCGAATTTTTGTGCCTTTTCATTCAAAGTCATACGAAGAATTGCATGTCACATCTAACATTACTGTAGATTTTAGATTTCTTGTTATTCGTGTAACACCCTCACCTTCAACTATTGCCGTGACATTTTTCCAGGTCAGGCAACTTCAAATACACAAATTCCAACGGACTCTGCCAGGGTGTAAACATTGTTGCACTTTGTGTCCGTTGCAGTAATTATACAAAGTTTGCTCTCGATCTTTTGTGGTTTTTCGAAAACCCGAACTTTGGCCATTGTAAACACTTGGCTAGAACACCACACTTACAGTTGACACCTACTGAGCTCTATGTAACAGTGTGAACGTTTGTTAGAGTTGTTGGTCTACTACATCCTGTGACAAATTATGTTATGGCTGCAAATGAAGGCTACACAAAGTCAAAGGTGTCTGCTTGCATTTGTACGGACACCACTCTGGTGTTAGTTGTATAGGAAGTATGTTCGTTGCTCGGAAATGGCTCTCTAAAGACATGTAACTAACTTGAAATGGTAATAGCTTTTGTGGTCAATACTTGAGGTTATTGTGAAGAGGTTCATTTGTAATGGCACTACACTAGAAAGAAAAGGTCGCTTGGATAAGCTTGCAAGTGGATGTGCTCAAATAATATAGCACAACATATCAAGATGATGAAATGTGGTCATGACCTTGTGAGAGATGTAGTAGTTAGTTGCACTAATTAACAAAAGGGAATGGAAAATTTAATGCTATTTTAAAAATATCTAAGGTTTTCGATAATGTTTATGTAAGGGTATCAGTAACATACCTCACGTAACCCATGGTGCAAGTAGCAGAGTCTTAATGGTATGGAATTAAAGAGAGTAGATTACAGAACTTTCCTACATTTAGTAAGCACATTAAGTGCAATGAAGAACTATTAATAGAGAAAAAATCATAAATGAGTAGAGGGTTTAAGTTCGGGCTGGTCGAACTTTGGATACCCAACACTATAGATAAATGTTTAATCCTACTCGTATATATAACGCTTTACTAGTAAGCGCTAAGTCTTAAGCGCCCTGCCGACACGGAATAACGTTGAGCACCACACGGGCTGGAACTTTAAACTTTGACTTGTGTGGTGTTCATCGCTAGCACGGGAAGCTAAGATGAAAACTACCGGACGCGTCCCCAGGTTGGTAGTGGAAAGCTTCGTTTTTATGCGCAGTAGCTGAAGATGAGGTCGCGGGCAGTGTCCACGATTTCGAGAAGAGAGTCTCAGTGAGGGGTCAGGTGGCATTGGGATTTATTTAAATACTGAGTGCCAATCATACTCGAGATGATAAGGCGCCTTCAAATAACCAATGGCCAACATAAGGTTGGCCATTGCCAAAACCCATACGATTGGGGCGCTGGGCTTGTAACCCTCCCCCGGAAAATTGTAAGAATTACATTGAGAAACCAAAGAATAGAAAGAACGGACTCCCTTAACGTTGATGACCCACGCAAACGGAAAAGGATCGTGATTTGCGTATCTGGATCGGGAATGTCCGCACTCTTTATAGAGGAGGTGCAGTATACGCATCGGCGGAGAGAAGTAAGAGAGAGTGAGAGCTATAAGAAAGTTAAAAAAACACATAAACTTCAGAAAAATGCATGAAATCTATCTGAATCTATAGTACGGTCCATATAATTTGAAGTTTAAAGACTATTTAATGCAAACGTTAATCGTGACTGCGCCTCAAATCGTCCAATCGCTAGTCCAATTTTGGCATATTCTTTCCAACATTTCGGACGGTATCTCACGTATAATCGTTTCAATGTTGTCTTCCAATGCGTCAGTTGAAGCGGGCTTTTCTGTATAGCGTCTAAAGGCGTTAAATCACCAAATCATGCATTCAATTGACCCGTCTCGAACGTTAAATAAAATTATCACCTCTCAATAGGTCCATTGTTACGCGTGCTGTGTGTGCATGTGGCACCGACTTGTTGAAAACGTACGACAGTCAAGGCAAGCTCTTGCATTTTGGACAAAAAAGATGGAAATCATCTCACGATAGCGCTCACTATTCACATTACGATTCGCATCATATTTGAAGAAGTACGGTCCAATGATGCCACCAGACCATAAACCGCTTCAAATTATAACTTTTTCTGGATGCACTGGTAGCTCTTGCCATGCTTCTGGCAGATCTCCACTACAAAATCGGCAATTCTGCTAATTGAGCCAAAACTGAGGTTCGTCGCTGAAAACAATTTGTCGATAGAAAGTGGATCTTCGCCCAACTTTCCAAGAGCAATAAATTCTGCATTGCGGAAGTTCGTTCGGCTTCAGTTCTTGCACCAGCTGTATTTAAAAAAAAAAATCCACGTTGCTGAGTAGCAGAGACAAATTGCTGTGAACGGCTACGAATCGATAATTAGTGATCATCTCTACCACTACGAATCGATAATTGGTGATCATCACTACCACTGGCCGATACAGCTGCGATATTTTCTTCAGTCCAAATTAAGCCACAATAGCCCGAATAGCCGCTTCAGTGGGTCGATTAAATGGAAGAAGCGCGTGATGAACTGTCTTGTAGACGATTCATGGTTAAATTATAGACCAACTTGAAGATGTTTGACAGTGAAACAAAACACGAAATTTTCGTGAGCTGTTTAAACCAGTACTACTAAAAACACAATAGTTAAAAAATCACCCATTACAAGGCAGATACTACCTCCTTATAGGAAGTGCGATGGACCGGGATTGGCGTCACAACAACACCTAACGGTGACGAACTATATTATGGCTGCCATGAAACGAGGCATGAATTTAGCTGTGGATTTGTGGTTAGTCGGAGACTTTTCAGCTTTACTTTGGTGGATATATGTGCCTACGCATCGACGGTAGACAAGAATGAGCAGACCAAGGAGCCATAGATATTGAAATAGTTCTGGGAGATTTTTATGCAAAGATTGGGATTAAATACATCTTTGGTCCAACAGTCCGACAATGGGTTGAGGCTAATAGCCGCGGCAAAAAACATGGTAGTTAGCAGCACCAGATTTTAGATATTCATAAAGCCACATGGCTGTCACGTTGTAATAGATGGGAGGCACTTATTCAGAATATTAGATGTACGATCGATCCGTGCAGTAAATATAGATTGGGATCATTACCTTGTTGCAAGGTTCGCACCCGTTTGAACATGACAAGAAATGTACGATCTGACACTGCACGGAAGTTGGGCATTGAAAATCTGCAAATACAACAGATGGCAACGGCAAATTCCACTCGACTGACCCAATTGTTTGGTGAAAGCAATCTCTGGTCCGATGATATAACGACGCAGTGGCAATCCATTGCCCACTGTAATGAAAATGCCGCGAAATCCGTACTTGGGTACCGGAAGCCTCCTCCAAGTATTCCATGTTACAACCAAGAGTGTCGAAATGCTACTGAGGCCAAGAATGCGGCATACAGAGCAACCCTTCAACCAGTAGCAACGCGCCAGATGAAGGAGAGGTATCCAGAGAAGAGGGGAGAGGAGGGGAGAGGAGAAACGTCCATTACCCAGAGGGAAAAAGGAAATGGAAAGACGTGAGTGTGAGCGAATTGAGATGTACAGGAGTCAGAATGAAGTCCGGAAATTCTACCAAAGAATTAAACATCAAACCGATGGCTTTGGTGCAGGCACATCCTCCTGCAGAGACAAAGAAGGAAATCTGGTAACTGACACAGATAGTATGCTGAGGATATGGAAAAAATATTTTACCCAGCTGCTAGTGACCGACGTTGGCGGCGAAAAGGATACCGCAGAAGCGATCCCTGATGATGGTAAAGAATGTTTACCTATTAGTCGGAATATGGTACAGGTAGCTGTGACCCAACTGAAGAACAACAAGGCAGCAGGAGCCGGTGGCTTGCCCGCTGAACTATTTAAGACCGGGGGCGACATGCGGATTAGGCGTATGCATTAGCTTGTCTGGGCGATCTGGCTTGGAAAACGCATACCCGATGATTGGAACCTCTGCATTCTATGTTCCATACACAATAACGGAGAGACGGATTATGCCAACTACAGAGGAATAATTCTCCTCCCCATCGCATACAAGATACTCTCGAGCGTACTGTGTGAAAGATTAAAATCTAAAAACAATGAGATAATTGGGCCCTACCAGTGCAGCTTTAGACCTGGTAAATCCTCCCTGGACCAGATAATCACACTGCGCCTAATCCTGGAAAAGAACCGAGAAGGACAAATCAACACCAACCATCTCTTTGTTGACTACATAGCCGCTTTCGATACCTCTTTACGTTCAAATGTATTTCAAGCCATGTCTGAGTGCAGATTGAAACTTGCTGATACGCGTTCAGAAGAATAGGAAAGAATCTCTCCGAACCATTCAACACCAAACGATGTTTCAGATAAGGAGACATCCTATCGTGTGATCTCTTTAATATCCTGCTAGAGAAGATTATACGAGATGCAGATGTGAGTAGATATGGCACACTAATCACAAGAGAACACATGCTAATCGCTTATGCCAACGATATCGACATCATAGGTTGGTCACCGGAAGTAGTAACTGCAGCATTTTAAAAAATCAAATGGCAATCAGTGAAAATTGGTCTGGCCGTAAATGGAGATAAGACGGAATGAATGGTTTCAACTTCCAAAACGCCTTGTTTAACCGAACAGATAAAAAAATGGAGAAAGTTGGGAACCACACTTTTGAGATAGTCAGCAACTTTATCTACCTCGGCGCCCCCTTTACCGAGATGAATGACTCCAGTTTTGAGATAAAGCGAAGAATAATACTGGCAAACAGATGCTACTTTGGACTAAGTAAGCAGTTTAGAAACAAGGCCACCTCTCGACAGATGAAGATTACACTATACCAGACACTGATACTACCCGTGTCGTTATGTGATTCTGATGCATGGGTCCTTGTGAAAGCAGACGAGGCAGTGCTTGGAGTATTTGAGAGAAAGATTCTTCGTAAAATATAGGGACCAGTTTGAAATAATGGAGAATATAGGCGACGTACGAACCACGAGCTGTATGAGCTGTATGACGACGTTAGCATAGTTAAACTATCAAAATATTGTACAATGGTTACGTTGGCAGAATGAATCAGAAAGTTCCAGCGAAGAAGTCTTTTGAAGGCAATCACGATGGTACTCGCAAATTAGGATGGCCAACAGCCCGATGGAAAGACCAAGTGGTGAGAGATGCCTCGAAACTTAATTGAGAGATTAAAGAAGAGCGAAGAAGATCGAGAAGCTTGAAACGCTATCCTATGTTAAGCTAATGGGACAAATACTTTGTCATGGCCAATTTAGGTAAAGTGAGCTAAGGTTGTATCATTGAAGTGAAGTAGGGTTGAATGAACTTCATGGTAAACGTAGAAGGTGGAAATCAAAAGTCTGATGGGAAGACCACGTGGAGAAAGACATCTCGAAACTGGAAATCACAAATTGATGAAGGATCGCTGAATATGCAGATCAATTCTGAGTTAAGCTAACAGAAAAGGTAGTCCGTGAAAGCCAATGAAGCAATTTTGTACAAATTTAGGCAAGCAATCTTTAACCCACTCACGTCCGATCTTGCGTATGTTCAACATTGTGTTTATGAGCGTCTAAGTACAGCAATTTTACATCTTTTTATTTGATTCTTTAGCATGTGTTGCTTAAGCTTACAGCTGATAAAATTGCGGCTTGTAAGGGTTTAAGAAGTCAAATCGGTAGATCGGTTTATATAGGAGCTATATCAGGTTATAGATAGATTCGGACCGTACTTGGCACAGTTGTAAAACTCATAACAAAACACTACATGCTCAATTTCAACCAAATCGGACAAAAATTGCTGCTTCTAAGGGCTAAGTATCTGTGCAAGCGGCTAACTCTACGCGTTCGACCGTTACGGACGGACCGTAAAACAAGGCTAGATCGACTCAGAATGTCGAGACGATCAAGAATATATATACTTTGTGGGGACTAAGGATTTGCGATATATCCGAGATATACATATATCGGAGATGGTTGGACGAATTTGTGATTGTACAATGATAGTTACCCAAAATCATAAATCAAATATCGAGTCAAGTAAAAAAAATTGCAAATTTCGCCCATGAGCATTCCACTAAGGAACAGGAGCAAATTTCTTACAAACCAATGAATGCAGTCCAATTCAAGTTTAATCTCAATGATAACGGACCTCCTTTTTATAGCTGAGTCCGAACGGCGTGCCGCAGTGCGACACCTCTTTTGGAGAGAAGTTTTACATGGAATAGTACCTCACAAATGTTGCCAGCATTAGGAGGGGTAAACCAACGATGAAAATTTTTCTGATGGTCTCGCCGGGATTTGAACCCAGGTGTTCGACGTTAAAAGTGGATTTGCTTACCTCTGCGCTACGGTGGCCTCCGTATCGAGTCAAGTAATTAGGGAAAACGTCCCACTCTAAAACCCCCCAAAAGGGCATATAGACCGATCGGTGCAATATGGCACTTAAATAAAAGATATCCAAGTATAAGGGGTGCGTGTCTCTCCCAAAGGTTTCTATAGGCTCAATAAGTCAAATAAGGTGACTTGTGCATACGACAGCTCTATCTAAATATGTACTGATATTGCCCTCTTACAATCTCCTAGCGATTTGCGTTATGCAAATCCGACAACCAGATGGACTTTATTCGATCGGCTAACATATAGCTATCCCTATTTAATCGTGGCAAATTTCGCTAAGTAAGAAATACTCGCCTCTTTAGACTAAAAAGGTTCGAAAACATCCGATTTGTTTGAAAAAATCTTAGTGCTTGAAAAGGTACTAAATCCGTCGCGGGGGTAGTACGGTACTCCTCGGGTAGAAAAAGTACTGAAAAAAGTACTAAAGTACTGACTTTTCCATCCCTGGTCTCCATTAGCGCTCTTCGTGAGCGCAGGTATTGTTACAAATAAGATGACATTTAAACTACAAATTTTTGATTGAGAGTACATAAGAAGTTTGACTAAAATGAACATAAAACTAAGAGAACAGGTTCGAATCCATTTGCGCTCTTTTCGAGCTTAATTCAGCATAAATTTAAGAAGACGTTTACATTGCCAAACTTTTGAACTGACTTCAATACGTATGTTTAATGTTGGAAAAAAGGAAAAAATTAAGCAAGCTTGCTTAGTGTTGTACAACTGCCAGTTTTTGACTTTTTGTGATTTCCAGAAATCTTTTAAATCTTTAGAATTAATAAACATCTTTAGACAACTCTATCCGCCATATATGCACCAAACTTTCTTAGGCTGCTTGCATTTTCCTCAAATTATTATAGCTTGCGATGTTCCTTTGCGGTTAATGTTAATTTTTCAATGCATAGCAAATACACTTGGCATCACTTCACATTCCCTGAGGCATAAACTGCTTGAATATTAAAAAAACCCCCAAACGAAACGAAATGGCTCAGAGAAATCAGCATAAGCATTTGCCTGCTTCTATGAACAAAAACAAGTAAAAGCGTGCTAAGTTCGGCCGGGCCGAATCTTATATACCCTCCACCATGGATCGCATTTGTCGAGTTCTTTTCCCGGCATCTCTTCTTAGGCAAAAAAGGATATAAGAAAAGAGTTGCTCTTCTATTAAAACGATATCAAGATATGGTCCGGTTCGGACCACAATTAAATTATATGTTGGAGACCTGTGTAAAATTTCAGCCAATTCGTATAAGAATTGCGTCCATTGGGGCTCACGAAGTAAAATAGAGAGAACGATTTATATGGGATCTATATCGGGCTATAGAACGATTCAGACCATTATAAACACGTTTGTTGATGGTCATGAGAGGATCCGTCGTACAAAATTTCAGGCATATCGGATAATAATTGCGACCTCTAGGGGTCAAGAAGTCAAGATCCCAGATCGGTTTATATGGCAGCTATATCAGGTTATGAACCGATTTGAACCTTATTTGACACAGTTGTTGAAAGTAAAAATAAAATACGTCATGCAAAATTTCAGCCAAATCGGATAGGAATTGCGCCCTCTAAAAGCTCAAGAAGTCAAGACCCAAGATCGGTTTATATGACAGCTATATCAGGTTATGGACCGATTTGAACCATACTTGGCACAGTTGTTGGGTATCATAACAAAACACGTCGTGCGAAATTCCATTCCATTCGGATAAGAATTGCGCCCTCTAGAGGCTTAAGACGTCAAGACCCAAGATCGGTTTATATGGCAGCTATATCAGGTTATGGACCGATTTGAACCATACTTGGCACAGTTGTTGGATATCATAACAAAACACGTCGTGCAAAATTTCATCTCAATTGGATAAGAATTGTGCACGCTAGAGGCTCAAGAAGTCAAGACCCAAGATCGGTTTATATGGCAGCTATATCAGGTTATGGACCGATTTGAACCATACTTGGCACAGTTGTTGGATATCATAACAAAACGCGTTGTGCAAAATTTCATTCTGATCGGATAAGAATTGCGCACGCTAGAGGCTCAAGAAGTCAAGACCCAAGATCGGTTTATATGGCAGCTATATCAGGTTATGGACCGATTTGAACCATACATCACACAGTTGTTGGATATCACAGCAGAACACGTCATGCAAAATTTCATTCCAATCGGATAAGAAAAGCGCACTCTACAGGCTCAAGAAGTCAAGACCCAAGATCGGTTTATATGGCAGCTATATCAAAACATGGACCGATATGGCCCATTTACAATACCAACCGACCTACACTAATAAGAAGTATTTGTGCAAAATTTCAAGCGGCTAGCTTTACTCCTTCGGAAGTTAGCGTGCTTTCGACAGACAGACGGACGGACGGACGGACGGACGGACGGACGGACGGACAGACGGACGGACATGGCTAGATCGACATAAAATTTCACGACGATCAAGAATATATATACTTTATGGGGTCTCAGACGAATATTTCGAGTAGTTACAAACAGAATGACGAAATTAGTATACCCCCCATCTTATGGTGGAGGGTATAAAAAAGGCGAACAACATTCTCCTAAACGTTTATAAATATTCATAAATAACGAAGCGTTAAGCATTCAACTTCAAGTTGTTTGTGCCTTGACCTGGAATGAAAATACAATGTTTAAAGAAACGTAGGCAAGACTCTTGTACTGCTGCTGAGTTCTGTGACCATAATAAATATTTATTGACTTAAGAAGTGATGCTTAAGAAAAAGTTAATAAATTAAAAAGTTTTGTATTGAAAGCAACAAGAAATTGCATAAAATGAGATATTTTCAAGACGATGCTAATAAATTATCTTTTAAATGAATAAAATTGTTTTTGTGTCGTGCCATTTTTGGTCATTGTAAGTAAGTCTCTTTAATTACTCAATTGAATGTTTGATTCCCAACGACGACACACTTGATGTCCTTACGGTATTCAATTTCAAATGCCAAAAGTCAATATACACATGTCATATCCTATCTACTCGGTGCGTTGAGAACTGAAAAGCAAAATATTTTAGTTGAAACATTTTTGCATAAATCCATATAATAAATTTTGTAGGGGACCAGAAGGTGAAAAGCAATTGGCCTTAAAAGCATTTCAGAACCTTTTATGCAGTTGAGTAGAAATATTATTTTTGTATTTGCCACAACACTCAATTTTAGTGTGACATTCACATGGGATTGGGAGTCCATAATCATTGAAAGATGTTAGAAAAGTTATATAGCACATCATCAGCTAAGATACACTTTGAAAAAAAAAAACACTGCTTTAACGAAGGAAAGAATAATTTAAGTTGGCAGTCTGTAATCAGGTATACAATTTAGTTCATTGCAATCGCAAGGACAAGAAAAGTGGAACGTTCAAACAACCAAATCTAACTATACCAAAAGTTGATTATTGCCACAAAATAAGTTTAAGTGTACTCAAGGGGTTCGAAATTTGGCAAGGCAGAGTTGGTAACCCAAGTAATATGGCAGCCTACAGCTCATAAAGTCGACGGTCCTCATCACAAAGGCGACGGTCTTCATCACAAAGGCGACGGTCTTCATCAAGGATATGGGGCGGCGAAATCGCGACGGAACGCATGATGGAAGTCTAAAACAAACAAAACCTAGATATGGTCGTTAAGAAATGGGAGGAGAAGGAGGAAGGAACTCTCCTTGTGGTGGACATTGATCAAGTCTCCGTGAAAAGTACTACGGGGCCATGGCCGACTTTTTCAAGTTTAGGAAGACTAGGATAAGCAAATATCCTCATATTGAGCCATCAGTCTGTGAAGAAGCGGAGCACTCGATAACGGCTAACAAACAGGGGGGTGACGGCGAGACAATCACTGACTCTCTCAATATTGGGAAGACTAGGTAAACTTTTTAAGGCAGAGTTGGTAACCCAAGTAATTTGCAACCCATAGCTCACAAAGATGACGGTCTTCATCGCAAAGTCGACGGTCTTCATCAAGGATATGGGGCGGCGAAATCGCGACGGAACGCATGATGGAAGTCTTAAACAAGTAAAACCTAGATATGGTCGTTGAGAAGAAACTCTCCTTGTGGTGGGCATTGATCAAGTCTCCGTGAAAAGTTTAGGAAGACTAGGATAACCAAATATCCTCATATTGAGCCATCAGTCGGTGCAGTAGCGGAGCACTCGATAACGACTAACGGACGGAGGGGCTGACGGCGAGACAATCACCGACTCTCTCAATATTGGGAAGACAAGGTTAACTTGGCAAGGCAGAGTTGGTAACCCAAGTAATACGGCAACCCATAGCCCACAAAGATGACAGTCTTCATCACGGATGCAGGCGGCGAAATCGCGACGGAACGCATGATGGAAGTCTTAAGCAAGCAAAACTAAGATTTGGTCGTGGAGAAATGGGTAGTTTTCCAAAGGGAGGAGAAGGAGGAAGGGACCCTCCCTGTGGTGGGCATTGAGCAGGAGTATGTGACAAGTTTGGCTAAGAGTAAAGGCTTGACGTAAAACGGGACCATGACCGCCTCTTTAAGTTTGGGAAGACTAGGATATGCAAATATCCTAATATTGAGCAATAAGGCGGTGCAGTAGCGGGGCACTCGATAATGCTTAACGGACAGGGGGCAGACGACGAGAAAATCACCGACTTTCTTAATATTGGGAAGACTAGGATCAGCAAAGATCCTAATACTTACACATCAGGCAGTGCAGGGGCGAGCGAACCAGTGCAGCCTAACGAACAGAGACCCAACGAAGGAACCATCAATGACTTTAGGAAGCCAAGGATGGATAAAGATCCTAATGCTGAAACATCAAGCAGTGCAGTAATAGAAAACTCAATGCCGCCTAATGCACAGGGATCCGACAATGAGACCATCACCTACTCCCAAGAAGCCCATTTACTCAAGATTTGGAAGACTAGTATAGGCAAAGATCCTAATATTGGACAATCAGGCAGTGCAGGGACGGAAGACGCAATACAGTCCAACGAAGAGGGACCCGATGATGGAACCATTACCGACTTTCTCAAGATTCGGAAGACTAGGATAGGTAAAGTTCCCAATATTAGAACATCAGCCTGTGCAGTGAAGGGAAAGTCAATGCAGCCTAAAGAAAAGGGAGCAGACGCTGAGACCATCACCCACTCCAAAGAAGCCCATCAAATGGAGAACCAATGATTAAGGTCATCCAGGTAGACTACACTGGAGCGAGACATCTACTCACCAGCAAGCGAGACAACTACTCACCACCAAGAAAACCAGCAAGGGCAAGATTCATATTGCCTTAATGCAGTAGCCATGGACGTCGCAAAACAAAGTTTGTGGACTGAACCATATCTACTACCAATTATTCTATGCTAACACTGGTACTCGGCCGAGGACCTGCGTTATTTGTCATAAAAATTTGAATTATATTCTTTCCCCAAAGTTGTCAAAGTCGGATGCAATAGTAAACAGGGAGACGATGGAGCGTACCTGGCATCAATTTATATGCCTTTTGACACTCCGACATCGCCACCTACGTCAGAGCTGCAACGGTTGCTGAGGAGAGCAAGACAACATAAAAGTGGTACTAATAGGATGCGATACGAATTCTCACCACATTTTGTGGGGTAGTATCAACACTTATAAGCGGGGCCAAACCCTGACAGAGTTCTTGAATACTAACTGCCTAATAACACTTAATATTAGTAACACCGCTACTATTGTTAATAGGATTAGGGAGGAGGTTTTAGTTATGTTTGAAAAATCTAATCGATGAGATTCAGTATTAGAGGGTCTACATGAAGCATTCCTTCGCAGACCATCGCTACATTAGGTTTAGAATAGCACGGCCAGCGCCAAATCCGATAAGCTTCCGTAATAAGTTGAAACCCCACTGGCCAAAATTCGGAAGACTACTCAGAAGAAGACTTGGCATGATAGTTTAGGTTGTCCATGCATAGAAGACATTGACGACAATGTCAACCGGATTACGACAGAACTGGTGGAGTCCTTCTAAGATAGTTGTCCTCTTCGAGAAAAGAAATCAACACAAGAAAACACTTGAAGACCAGAGAGATTCGCAACATTGGGTGAGAGCTACGCACTTTTTAACAAAGCACATCCTAAAAAAGGGAAGTATATTGGAGTGTGTATTACACACGGCTCTAGAAATACAATAAGTATACCACACGGCAAAACATGCTTCCTGGAATCTTTTCTGCGAACAGGTCGATAGCGTTAATGATGAAGTCAAAAACATGTCCAAACTGAAACGTTGTTAAACGACATGGGGGTGAGAGCAGAGACAACGGAGGATATGTTGAGGCTTTTAATGAAAACCCATTTTCCAAAAGGAGACTATCTGGCGCCTCATCTGGCCACTATTTCCACAGCGTGCATAGGACTTGCATATGCTCAGAAAGCCTGGCAGGAGAAAAGGGCAGCATACATACCCAAGCCCGGTAAGGCAAGTTATGCGACACCAAAGGCCTACGGACCTATAAGCCTTACATCCTTTCCACTCAATACCATGGAACACATTCTGGATACCATGATAAAGACACATCCAGCGAACTGCATAAATACAAAGAGCATGTCTATGCCAAGGGAATGTCGGTGGGGACTGCCCTGCACGAGGTTGTGCCTAAATTAGAAGTATTCTTCGATGCCAAGACGTACACATTGACATCGAGGGGGCGTTTAATAATGTGCGGGCGGCACGTTAATCCAATCCTTAGACCAGTACCGGGTGGACATGGTCTGTAGAGACTAGATAAACCATATGCTAAGGAACAGGTTTATAAATTGCAGATTCCATGACATAAGGATATAAGGAGAAATTGTCACAGGGCACGCTATTGGCGGCATTTAATCGCCACTCCATTGGTTGACCACCACAAATAACCTATTACGGATGCTGACAGAGGAGTGATTTGAACCCGTCTGCTATGCAGACGTTGTTATAACACTTCTTAGGGGTAAGGATCTGAACGAGCTATGCAGAAGGCCAAAAGGGTCTTGAATATAGCATATGACTGGACTAGACCCAGGGGTCTCAATCTTATCCCAGAAAAGACTCATGAGGAAGAAGAAGATGGGCCAATTTGACGCGCCACGTTTCCTCAAGAGAACAATTTCGATATCTGACAAGGTCAAATACTAAGGAGTGATCTTCGATAGGAAACTGAATTGAAAGTATCACTTTGAGGAGCGTACTGGAAAAGCTCACAGATGGTGGGCACTATGTAGACGGGTCTTAGGCTCGAATTTTGGGCTGAATCCGAAGATAGCCCACTGGCTCCACAGAAGCGCGATTAGACCAATACTTACTTACGCCTCAGTAGTTTGGTGGACTGCTATAGAGAAAAAGTGCTACGTTAGAGCCATACAACAAGTTCAGAGAACATGTCGTCTTGGCATAGGCGGAGCGATGAGGATCAGCCACCATAAGGAACTGAAGACTATTGTAGATACCCAACCCATTGACATACAGATTAAATGTGAGGCAGACACTGCGGCTATGAGACTTAAGGCGATGGGACAATGAATTAAGGATGGGAGCAGCTAATTTCATCGCGGTATAATCGAGGCGACGATAGGAAACCTAGAAGGAAGGGAAGAGGTTTCCTATCGGATACTTGAGACGATATTTGAGGTCGAGAGCGAGCCACTGCTGCCAGCTGCACAGTCTTTGACTGACTCTAGAGTACAGAGTGGGCCGGGGAGTCTACATTGAGAACCCAGGAACTGAGATCTGTTTTAGACTGCCTGACCATAATGCGGTTCTGTAATACCACAGAGTGGTGTGGTACTAACGCGACGTGATATCTCTACGGAGTATAAAATGGACATAAGAGCAATGACAACCAGAACGGTAAGGTAACGAACAGTCTTGGAGTGTAAAGAGAAGATTAACGCCTTCTCTGAGGATGGCACAATCTGCATCGTTTGGTTGCCGGGCCATAACGGAATAAGGGGGAATGAAAAAGCGGAGGATTTGGCAGTGAAGGCCAGAGAATTGCCATCGATAAACCCAGTTTAGAAGGCTTTCGGGTAGATGCAGTCCGATTTAAGGGCGAGCGCAGCAAACACGCATGTCACACTGTGGAACAGCGAAACAGACGTTAGGACGTCGAAAATTTTATGGGGTGATCCAGATCGTGAAAGTACGAGGCTATTACTGAAAGGAGGTAAGAAGGAGGTCAGTATAGCTATTGGTGTCATAAGGGGACACATAGGACTACGATCTTACTTATGCAAAATCGGTGCGGCAAATGGTAGCATGTGTAGGGCATGTTGGGAAGATGATGAGACGTTGGATTATTTCCTATGTCATTGCCCGGCTTTCGCGTCTAACAGACACCAGAACTTAGGTGGAGACACGATACCAGACATGAATCAACTTAGGGGAGTGGTATGGAAAACAATTAAGGATTTTGTAAATAGCACGAAATTCCTAACTTAAAATTTTACTTTTCGAGGTTCCTTTTTAGTTTTTAGAGCGCATAGCAAGCCAATTACTGGCAGGTAAATATCTGCAGCCTACTTTAATCTTAACCTAACCTAAAGCCCGTATAGTAATGTGCTGTAAAACTGAATTAAATTGTATGTGTGGTTTACTCCAAAGATTTACACCAATTTTTTTCTCTCTGTGGCAAAATGAGATCATAAAGTATAACAATACACTAACGCACAATACGAATCCTATGACAGTCACAAGGTAATCACATCGAATTCAATTTAGTCCTTTGCAGCCCATTTCTGATATGACTTCCTTAGGCAAACAGGAGAAACGCATCCACCCATATCCATGTTCCTACTTCAATCAATCGATACGCTTGCAATATATCTGATTAAGAAAATTGTGTTATCATGTACAATACGAGTACATTGTGCAATGTCCACACAATGTGCTCTAAAGATGAGATTGATATACGAGGCAACTCATTTCCAAGGGAATTTAATATGCTCTTGATTATTAGTTTAGTGAAAGGAAGAATGATTGAATAATAATATCTTCTACTTACCCTTTGCTAGGCCCATAGTATAAATGCCTAAAAAAAGAAAATAATAAGAAGGAAAAGGTTGTGAGAAAAAATATAATGCTAATGATAGCGCATGTGACTACTGTGGGAAATTTTTAATTGTATATAATTTTCTAACCCAGGCCTTATAAATAGGTTTATTTAATAGGTTTATTTATGACATAATTATGTTAAATTATTTCTAATGGGTTTTTCTTATTGAGGAAGAGGTGCTGCATCGTTTGAAATCATTGATTCCAGGGCCAGTGCAAATTCAAACTTGCCCATGAACATTCCATAAGCAACAGAGGCAAACTTCTCACATATCAATGAGTGCTGTCCGATTCAAGTTTGTGATCAATGATAAGGGGCCTTTTTTAAAGCCGAGTTTGAACGGTGTGTCGCAGAGCGACACCTCTTTGGGGAGTAGTTTTTTTAAGGCAAAGTAAGAGCTACCAAAGAATCAAACATTAAACCGATGGCTTTGGTGCAGGCACATCCTCCTGTAGAGACAAAGAAGAGAATCTGGTAACTGACACAGATAGTATGCTTAGGATATGGAAAGAACATTTTTCCCGGCTGCTAGGGTACGACAATGACGGCGAACAGGATACCGCAGAACCAGTCCCTAATGATGGTATAGAATTTTTAACTCCTAGTCAGAATGAGGTCCAAGTAGCTGTGACCCGACTGAAAAACAACAGGGCAGCAGGAGCCGACTGGTTGCCAGCTGAAATATATAAGACTAGCCGAACCGGGACCGCTCCGCGCGCCCCGGACTCGGACTCGGCTATACGAGGTGTTACAACAGGTCCCTTATCATTGAGTTTAAACTTGAATCGGAAAGCACTCTTTGATGTGTGAGAATTTGACCCTTCTCGGTTCCTGGTGGCAATGTTCGTCCTTATGGTAATTTTCTCATTAGGGGAGGGATGGCACCTCAGACATTTCGAATGGAATTCGGATAACAAATGGAATATGGATATCAAATTCGTTCTTTATTCCCAACGGAAATAAAGTTTAGTTTAGGGGGTGCTTTAGGGCGTACCCCAAAACACTTGGCTCCAAAATTGGATATCAAATTCCTGCTCTACTCTCAAATACCTTTCATTTGAGTCCCATATAGCCTTGATCGGCAAATATGGCCATTTGGGGGCATTTGGGGGTTGGCGACATCACCCATTACTTGGACCTTATGTTTTATGCCATATTTGTAACCTACTGCCTAATAATTTTCATTTGAGTCCCATATTGACAAGAACTTCGAATATATCTGCTTAGAGGGGTTTTTGATTGAGGGGCCCGCTGGGTACTGCGACCCAAATTTTAATAACATATTCTTTTTCTGGTCTCCAATACCTTTCATTTGATACCCTTCTTGTGCCCAACGTACCACTTTCGGATATGGGTGGCGTTTTTGGGGTTAGGGGGAGGGTCCGCCTCCCCCGATATCTAAACATTATATAGCCCATGTTTCCTTCCAGACTAAAGTAAAAAATCTTCGAAAATTTTAGGAAAATCTGTTCAGCCAAGCATCATATAGTCAAATTTTAAAACCATATTCGTATTCTACTCTCCAATACTTTCATTTGATACCTATATTGTTCCGATCGGTCCATTTTTGATTTTGTGTTGTGTTTTTGGCATAAGGGGGAGGGTCCGTCCTCCTTCCGATACCGAAAAATTATATAGGCTATGTTTCCTTTCAGACCAACCTAAACAATAAGCGAAAATTTCGAGAAAATCGGTTCTGCCGTTTTTCAGTCTATATGGAACAAACAAACCGAGTCCCATTTTGGCCGTATTTGTGGGGGTGGGGTGACCCCCTATATTTCGACATGAGTTTCTATGCCAGATTCGTTATCTACTCCCGCATATTTTTCATTTGATACCCATATTGTTCTTATCGGTTTACTTTAGATTTTGGGTGGTGTTTTTGGGGTAACGGTGGAGGGTTCGCCCCACTACGTTATCAATAAATTATAAAGCCTATTCCTAATTCTTAACCATATTCGTAATCTACTCCCGAATACCTTTCATTTGAGTCCCATATTGTCATGATAGTCAAATAAACCTATTTTAAGGGGTTTTTGGGCTGGGGCGGTCCCCAGGTACTTGGACCCAACTTTTATTATGAAATTCGTACTCTACTCTTGAATACCTTTCTTTGAATCCCATATTGTCCCGATCGATCCACTTTTATTTTTGGGTAGTATTTACTTTGAAGGTAAGGGTGAGGATCCGCCCCCTCCCGATATCAAAAAATAATATAGCCTATGTTTCCTTCCAGACAAACCTACACAATCTGTGAAAATACGGAACAAACAAACATACCGGCAAACAAACAAACACAAATTGAATTTTATATATAAAGATTGGATCTGACACCCTGCTAAGACCTATGCATCAGCTTGTCTGCGCGATCTGGCTAGAAAAACGCATACCCGATGATTGGAACTTCAGCATACTATGTTTCATACACAAGAATAAAAGTTTTTCTCGAGCGAAAGATTTACACCTAATTGGGCCCTATCAATGCAGCTTTAGGCCTGGCTAATCTATCATAGACCAGATATTTACACTGCGCCCAATCCGGAAAAAACTCGAGTAGGACAAATCAACACCTACCACGCAATGATAAAGAGTGGGACATGCAGTGAACTGTTCAAAAACAAAAAGCATGTCAAGGGAAGGTCGGTGGCGTCTAGGGGGCTTTTAACAATGTGCAGACCGACACACTAATCTAATCCTTAGACCAGTACCGGGTTGATCCGGTCATTAGAAGCTGTATAAACCATACACTAAGGGACAGGTGGATCAATTGTGTGTCCCATGACATAAATATAAGGGAGAAATTGGCACAGGGCACTCCACAGGGGGATATTTTATCGCCACTCCTTTGGAATACCACCATAAATAACCTATTACGGATACTGACTGAGGATGCATTTGAACCCGTCTGCTATGCAGACGTTGTTATAATACTTCTAAGGAATAAAAATCCGAACCAGCTATGCAGAAGGGCCGAAAAGGTCTTGCATATGGCATATGACTGGGCTAGACTCAAAGGTCTCAATGTTAACCTAGAGAAGACTAAAATATTCCTTTTCACGAGGAAGACGAAAGTGGGCCAATTTAACGCACAACGTTCCTTAATAAGACGATTTCGATATCTCACATGGTCAAATACTCAGGTGTGATCTTGGATAGTAAACTGAACTGGAAGTGTCACATTCAGGAGCATACCGAGTAGCATATGTAGTCGGGCCGTAGGCTCGAAATGGGGTTTGAATCCGAGGATAGTCCCGTGGCTCTGCACGCGCGTGAATAGACCACTACTTACTTACGTCTCAGTAGTTTGGTGGACTGCAATGGAGAATAAGTGCAACATAAGGGCAAAACAACAATACGGAGCTATGAGGCAACATAGCCCACTAGGGCACTGGAAACATTTCTAGGTATCCGACCTATTTACATAAAGACAAAATGTGAGGCAGCCATTGCAGCTATGAGACTTAAGGCGATGGGAGCAGCTCATACCATCGCTGTAAAATAGAGGCGACGATAGGAAACCTGGAAGGAAGGGAAGGGTTTTCCGATCGGATACCTGAGATGAATTTTGAAGCCGAGTGCGAGGCAGTTCTGCCAGCAGCACAGTCTTGGATTGACGGAGCCTTAGTATTGCCATCTGGAAGATCATGTTACACGGATGGATCAAAGCTCGAGGCCTGGGGGTCTACATTGAGAACCCAGGGAATGAGATCTGTTTCAGACTGCCTGACCATAATACGGTCCTGTAGGCGGAGATCCGGGAATGCGTGAGCTGGTGTGGTGCTAACGCGAGGACGTCGAGTATGAACATCTTTACGGACAGTAAAATTGCCATAAGGGCAATAATAACCAGGACGGTAAGATCACGAACAGTCTTGAAATGTAAGGAGAATAACTCCTTCTCTGAGGATGGTAAAATCTGCATTGTATGGGTGCCGGGCCATAACGACGTAAGCGGGAATGAAAAGGCAGACGATTTGGCAGTGAAGGCCAGAGAACAGTCGTCAATAATCTTGGTTAACCCTGAAGCCTTTCGGGTCGACACAGTCCGAGTTAAGGACGAGGGCGACGAACCCTGTAAAACAACGAAACGGTCGGTAGGACGGCGAAAATCCTATGGGGAGACCCAGATCGTGAGGAATCGAGGCTTTTACTGAAGGAAAGGAAGAAGGAGGTCAGTATAGTTTTCGGTATCATAACGGGACACATAGGACTAAGAGCTCACTTATATAAAATCGGTGCGGCAAGTGATAGCATGTGTATGACATGTGGGGAAGATGATGAAATGTTGATGCATTTCCATTGTCATTGCCCGGCTTTCACGTCTAACAGATACCGCCACTTAGCCGGGAACACAATACCAGACATGACACAACTTAGGGACGTGGAAAACAATGAAGGATTTTGTTGGTAGCACGGAATTCCTAATTTCTTTTTCGAGGTTACTTTTTTAGTATTTAGAGCGCACAACAAGCTAATTACTGGATTAGGTGTATGTCCATAGTGACATGGGGCGGATTAATATCCGCACCCTCTTTTCAACCTTACCTAACCTTGTTGAATACAAAGCCGCTTTCGACAGCTCTATACTTTCAAAGGTATTTCAAGTCATGTCAAAGTTTGGTGTCCCTGCAAAAATAAAAAGAAGACTCAGCAGACTGATACACGTTTTTCATTAAAAATATGAAGGAATCTCTCCGAACCCTTCAATAGCAAACGAGGTTTTAAACAAGCAGACAGCTTATAGAATGATCTCCTTAATATCCTGTTGGAGGAGATGTGAATAGATGTGGCACACTCACAAGCCAACACATGCTACTCTCCTATGCCAACGACATTGACATCATAGGTCGGCCACCTGAAGTAGTAACCGCAACCCTTGAGCAGCTTTATCCATTCTGTTGTCAGAATATATGAAGAAGCTCCAGCAATGAAATCTTTTGAGGGCGAACACGATGATACAAGCAAGCCGAAATGGCCAATATCCTGATGGAAAGTTCAAGCGGTGAGAGACACTTCGAAACTTGGTGTCAGAGATTATAGAACAAGCGCAGAAGATCGAGGAATTTGGAAAGCAATTCTAAGTTCGGCTAATGAGACTAATGATTTGTCATAGCCAATTAAAGTAAAGTAGAAGTAAACTTGACATGTAGGGTTTCCCTTCAGTTCTTTTGAATTGGTTAGTTTCTTATTTACAAGACCGTACTCAGAAAGTTTACTTTAATTATGTTGTTTCACAGGGCAGCCATTTAGGTCTATAGCTCTTCGTTCTTTACTTCAATGATCTTCCATCAGTTATTCAGTCTTCAAGGAGTTTAATGTTCACAGATGATGTGAAACTGTTTTGTAATTTGGATTCTCCGTATCGGTTACTGTGCTTGCAGTACGGTCTGCACTCTCTGGTGGACTGGTGCAGTGTTAATGGCATATCGCTTAATCCTTGGAAGTGTAAGAAGCTATCATTTGTCAGGACTAGGATAACGGGATAGGATCAATAGGACAATGTTGATTCCTTTACTGATTATGGTGTTATTTTGGATGGAAGATTACATTTGATTTGCACATTGACTCGTGCAACCGAAGTCGGTGTTTGGTTTTAGAAAAAGACAAGTGGTTGTTTTTAAGCTTAGTCCGTGCTATTTTGAAAGGATTGCATTTAGTTAAGCTACAATTTCTTCTTCTTGCGCTTAGAGGCTTACCATGGAATCCGGTAAAAGTTCTTCCTCCCCACGAGAACCGCTTGAAACTAACTGATTTAAAAACTCTTTAAAGGAGACCCTTGAAGTTTGTACCCGTATTTATTGTGTATCAATTGCGTGGTCAGGGTGATTCCCAATTCTTCACTGGCATAGTAAAATTTTAATATTCCTCTCTCGGCTTACATACCTCTTAGACTATCTTTAGTCAGATCTAATTATTGCAATTAACAGATTATATAACAGTATATCTATGATTGAGAGACACAAGGATAATTTTTTAGAGTCTAAGATCAATATTGGAAGGAAAGAAGTATACAACCTCCCAAAGGTGATAGATATAAAAACAAATTAAATTTAATTTTTCCCCAACACATTTTCCCCTTTTATTAAATAAAGTTCTGTTAACCCAACACATTTACCGTCTTGTGCTATCGAACACATTCGTATCTGTTTTATGTTCATGCGATTGTAAAAGTAGACAAACGTAGTCATTAGCAAATGTAGGAAGTATTGGTCATATTAATTAACCCCTGGCAATTGACCTGAGTTGTAAACCTATCACGTAATTAGTTCATGCCATAACAACTCCTTTGTCGGCGTTATTGTGAATGAATTTTATCGATGCAATGACAAACATAATTCCCTGTGGGAATTCGCAACATACACGCGAACACTAGGTCAATGGGAAAAATTAAATGGGAGTATTCTATAAACTGCAATTAAATAAAAAAGTGAGTCAATTAATAGTAATTACCTGTATCGTTCCATAACTTAATGAAAGGTTGAATATATTCGGTCGCCGTAGACTGTATAGGACTTGCCTTTCAACTGAGTAGTGACAGTCCAAAGTGTTAAATATATGAGAAATATGTGGCAACTTCTTATAGCATTTGTAACAACTCACCAACTATCAGTTTAGATCTCAGAAGATTTCATAGCCCCTTCTCAAGAAAGCATTCCTTTACATGAATTTTCCCGTACTTTAGAATAGATTGGGTTAGCTTGGTAAGAGGGTGTTGATTCAAATTCCCACCAAGGCACAACAGACATACAACTAACATAGTAATCAGCTTATACTGCGCTTTTAATGCGAAAAGTATCCCCGAGATCAATTTCAGGAATTTCGTGCCGAAGGAAATGTTCTAACACTAACATACTAACAATCAAGTCACTATATCGAACTTCAGCGAAATCGGTTTATAAATGCGCCTTTTAAGGAGCCACTACTTTAATTCAAATGTAAACCGATCTGGGTCATATTGAAGACGGATGTCGAAGGTCCTAACACAACTCACTGTGCCAAGTTTCGGACAATAAATGCTCCTTTTATATGTCCAAAATCTTAAATCGAGATATCGGTCTATATGGCAGCTATATCAAAATCTGGATCGATCTGGACCAAATTGAAGCATATTATCGAAGCGCCTAACATAACTCACAATCCAAAATTCGGCGAAATCGGAAAGAAATGCGTCTTTTATGGGCCCAAGACCTCAAATCGAGAGATCGGTCTATATGGCAGCTATATTTAAATCTGGACCGATATGGGCTCAAATTTTGGTAAAATTGGACAATAACGCGCCTTTTATGGGTCCAAGACATTAAATTGAGGGATTGGTCTATATGGGGGCTATATGAAGATATAGTCCGATATAGCCGATCTTCAAACTTTACCTGCCTATGGAAAAAAAGGATCTGTGCATTTCATTTCAACAGTTAGACAGACTGAAACAGACAAAGTGAAAACACCCCATCCTTCGGCGTTGGACATAAAAATTGGAAAATTGGTCATCTATTATTTAAGTTCGGCATCTTTTGCTCGAATCTTTAAAGCACGGAAAATTTTTTGTAAAATCTTTTTCCTTCTTCCACACATGCTCTGCACAATTGTAGTGTTGGGACATATCTTACCGTGTGAACTGCCCTAATATAAATGTGAACAACCTTTTAGTAAGGATCATATGTTGTTGTGTATTTTTAAGGATTAGTTTGTAAGAATAGACTTTGTACCGTTTTGTGAAATTATTATAAAAGGACGATGCAATAGAAATAAAGGACAGAAGTCAAAAAGAGCCTAAACCGGCTTTACAACTTCTAGATGAGCAACCTTTTAGTTAAGATCATATGTTGTTGTGTATTTTTAAGGATTAGTTTGTAAGAGTAGACTTTGTACCATTATGTGAAATTATTATGTAAGGACGATGAAATAGAAATAAAGGACAGAAATCAAAAAGAGTCTAAACCGGCTTTTAAACTTCTAGGTTGAAGCTATATCAAATTGAGCTTTTCATTGTGTTTGCAAAGGCATCTAGTTGTGCCTGCAAAGCCAGATCCATTTTTTGTGCCAGTGGCGTTATTAAGCGCCGGAAAATCTATTAGGCAGGCAGTACTAGAAATCCTAATGTAGACACACCAGCGTAAGAGTGCTGACAAATCCTACACACTGTCACTTGTCGCACCTATTTTGAATAAGTGAACCCATAGTTCTTTGTGAACCAGATTTCTTCTTTCTTTCCTGCTTCTTTATTGTAGTAGTCTCGTCTTTTAACAATCCAGATCTCCTCATATGGGTTTCGTCATCCTATCGATCATTTCTCTGTTCCACAGCGCGTTCGAAGCGCTCGCCCATATTTGGTATATCAGTTATCTGACATGCACAAAATTATATGGATATATTAAACTATATTTAATATAAAAATTCTTTAATGTAAGGTAAAAATCTTTCGTTTTGTTGTTGGTCTTTCTTCTTTCTCCGTCCTACCGACTATTTCTCTGTTTCACAGTCCTGTCTACGTCCAAATTTGGTGTGGCAGTCATCTTGCATCTACCGTCAATTCGTCTGCACTTTCGTTTTCCTTAGTCCACTAAGGACCGGCACCAAAGCAGTGCGGAGTGTACCATCCTCAGGCAAGGTGTAAATCGCCTTTTTAAACTCCAAGACTTTTATGGCCGTTCGGATCTTCGCCTGTGAGACCTCATTATGGTAAGGCAAATGAAAAAAAAATATGAGTTGCTAAGTCCTCAATGTAGAGCCCTAGGCCAACTTTTACCACCAGTTTTGGTCAATCCGTGTGGCATGAACAAGAGTTTCGACAATCCAAGGCAATGCCGTTGGCAGCTGTGCCTCGCACTCGACATCAAGTCTGGCCCCTGGTATTTGATCTGAAGCCTCTAACTTTTTATTCAGGTATTGTCGCCTCGGCTATGGTATTGCCTGCCCCTATAATCTATACATTGCCCATCGCCCTTAGTTTCATAGCCGCTGTGGTTGCCTTATACCAAATACGTCTATGGGCCAAATATGTAGAATAGTCTAAGGTGCCGTAGTAGGCATAGACCTCATTGACCCGTCTTTGCCTATACTGTACTGTACTGTCCTTGTGTGCAACTTATCCCCTTAGCCATCCACGCAACTACGGAGGCGTCAGTAGAACAAATAGCAAAAAATGGAAATTAGTCTACAACTTTTTATCTGTTGATCTCAACAGTACAAAATGTTCTAGACATAGGCTTTCAGGAAAGTACTTTTGTAGGTCCATACCTTTAATACAGGGTGTCAAAATAGAACTCTCCAACCTTCTGGAAGCCATAACTTTTGATCAACTGAACCGATTTGCATGATTTAGGACTCTAGCGAAAGAGTTTGAAATACAAACAAATCAGCCTTAAGCCCATAAAACCCATATTTATTTTCCAATTTTGCTGCAATTTTATACAGTGAGTTATGTTTGGCCACTATCCTTCTTCAATTTGGCCCAGATCGGTCTAGATTTGGATATAGCTGCCTCTTAAACCAATCTCTCGATTTAAGGCATTGGGCCCGCATTCATTGTCCTATTTAGCTGAAATTTGGGACAACGATTAGTGTTACAACTCTCGACGTCTTTCTTTATATGGCGCAGATCGGGCCGATATCTAAATTAAGGTCTTAGGGCCATAATAGGCGCATTTATTGGTATTGTATTATGCCCCTCGATGTCCTACTTTATGGGTTAGGCTTTACAGACTAGGATAGGCTTAAAAGAGAGTGCGGATATTAATCCGCCCCATGCAAATATGGACATACACCTTGGCCAATAATTAGCTTGTTGTGCGCATTAAAAAGTAACCTTGAAAAAGAAAATTTAAGTTTCCTTATTACTTTCCGTCCTACTTACAAAATTCTTCTTATCCATACCACTCCCCTAAGTTTGTTCATGTCTGGCATTGTGTCCCCACCTTAGTACCGGTGTCTTTTAATCGCGAAAGCCGGGTAATGACATTGGGAATGCTCTAATGTCGTATATTACAAAATTATTAATTGTTTTCCATACCACACCCCTAACTTTGTTCAGGTCTGGCATTGTGTCCCCATCTAAGTAGCTATGTCTTTTAACCGCGAAAGCCGGGCAATGACATAGAGAATGCTCCAACGTCTCATCATCTTCCCGACATGCCCTACACATGCTATCGCTTGCCGCACCGATTTTGCATAAGTGACCTCATAGTCCAGTGTGTTCCGTTATGATACTTATAGCTATACTGACCTCCATCTTGTTTTCTTTCAGTAATAGCCTTGTTTTCTCACGATCCGGATCACCCCATAGGATTTTCGCCGTCCTACCGACCGTTTCGCTGTACCACAGTGTTACATGAGCGTTCGTCGCCCATGCCCTTAAATCGCCCATGCCCTTACGTCGACCCGAAAAGCTTCAGGTTAACCAAGGCAAATCGTCTGCCCTTTCATCCCCCTTAACTTCGTTATGGCCCTGCACCCAAACTATGCGGATTGTGCCATCCTTAGAAGGCGTTTATCTCCTTCTTACACGCCACGACTGTATATGACCTTACCTTCCTGGTTGTTATTGCCCTTATTTGCAGTCCATAAACTTGTACACACTTGAAGTCTTCACGCATTCCGTGATCGCCCGGATTCACGCGTTCAGGACCGTTTTATGGTCAGGCAGTCTAAAACAGATCTCAGTCCCTGGGTTCTCAATGTAGACCCCCAGGCCCATCCATCCGTGTTACATGATCTTCCAGATGGCAATTCTAGAGTACCGTCAATGCAAGACTGTGCTGCTGGCTGCAGTGCCTCGCACTCGTCCCCAAGTGTCGTCTCAGGTATTCGATCTGAAACCTCTTCCCTTCCTTCCAGGTTTCCTATCGTCGACCCAACTACACCGCGATGGTATGAGCTGCTCCCATCCTCAATCCATTCTCCCGTCGCCTTTAGTCTGATAGCCGCAGTGGCTGCCTCACACTTAATCTGTATGCCAATGGGTCGGATATCTAGAATAGTCTCCACTGCCCTAGTGAGCGTGGTCCTCATCGCTCCGCCTATGCCAAAATAACTGGCTTCTGTGTTTCAATATTGTGTCTTTAAATAGAATATGTCAAACATAAACACAAAAGCATGGCCATCATTGGTTGTGGTGTGGAAAAGTGTGAACATGTTTGAGTCTAAGTAGTTATTTTTTAGCAACGTGCAACTAAGATAATATGTCATTATTTTTTTACAACTTGTATGCTTGGGTATAAGTACTTATTTTTTAACTATTGGTATGCTTGTGCTGAAGGACTTTCCTCCTAGGACATCGCCATGTAAAATTTTGATTTATTGCATGATTTTGCAAAATTCGGAACAGTGGGTTGCACTATGGTCCACATTAGACCATATTGAAATATAGCTGTTCTTCCTTTAAAGGATTTAATGCCATAAATGGAGAATTTTTTTTGTGGAGTTTACCTTTCTGGTTATTTGGTAATGAGAGTTTTTGCTGGGCTTCTGTTGTTATCACCCTACAGTCTTCAAAAATTAAATTATTTTTCCATACGCATGTTAAATTCTTGAATGGACCAAATCAAAACAGATTTGGATATAGCTGCCATACGGACCAATCTTCCAATTTAGGATCTTAAGTCCATGACAACCGCATTCATTGTCCGATTTTGCTGAAGTCGACTTCCTCCACATCCGAAACGAAAATAATCCAGATCGGACTATCTTTAGATGTTGCTGCCATATAAACCGATCTCCCGGTATGGGATCTAAAGCCATAACTGGGGCATTTATTGCATGATTTTGCAAAATTCGGAACAGTGAGTTGCACTATGGTCCACATCAGACCATATTGAAATATAAATAGCCGTTCTTCCTTTAAAGGATTTAATGCCATAAATGGAGAATTTTTTTTGTGGAGTTTACTGAATTTTTAAAAGTGACTTGTATAAGTAAAGTTTTGCGGCACGTGAAACAAATATGATCTAGATCGACCAATTATTTAAAGTTATTTTTGTTTTTTCAAGCCGTTATGTCCAGAGCATTAAAGCGAGTCCGAGTGGCCTCTTGCAGGACAATTAGTCATTTTTATAGTTATATACCAAATCAGTGATATTATTGAACCTCCCTTCCCTCTTATGCCGTCCGTAATACGATTTCTAATAAGTAAGCCATTGAAGAAGACATGCTTACAACTAACCTGACCTACACTAAAATTAACTTAAGTATACGAAATGGTCTTCCGTTTAAGTCCTTCAAGAACCATCCACATATTTGAGCATTAACCCTGTTTTCCCAAATCCAATCGACCTTAATGTGAAAGTTTGTATTTCGAACTGCTTTCTATGTACTTCTGTCGCTCTTACATTAATTATAAAAGTAATAATAGCTTGGAGTCATTACTACTTTCATTCCATAACACCCTTCTTGTCCTTGTAACTAATTATGGGTCTAAGCACAACATACCTACTCCACCCTTCGAAGTGAAATGGCGCCCCGTCGCTATGTAGTGAAGTAAATCGTATTTTTCATGCAATGTCCTTAGGTGTGAAACGTTTACTCCTCATTATGGGGCTATTTGAAATAATAACAATAAAAATCTTTACAAAGATTCTTATCTTAATTTTTGGTGGAGGTTCCGTGGCAATACCTATACACTGTAGACAAAAGGGTCACCTAATTATGCGAGGGGTAAACGAATTAACATTTACAGCTTCATTTGAGTATTAACTCAAATGTAAGACAAACTTTAAATGAAATTTTATTTTAATAGTATTTGAAAGTGATTAAAAAAACACAATTCCAAAATGTCACCCTGGGAAAGTTTAAGCGACCATTTTCGTTTTTATCATATAACCTGTAAGGAAGGGCAAAAGTCGAGCGGTGCCGAATGTATAATACCCTACACCTACCCTATAGGTACAATGTGGGACCTATATCCAATTCTGAAACAATTTTAATGGACCTTGGCGAGCAAATATGTTCAAACTGTAAAAACTACGGTTGACAAATGACAGCATTATGGCAAATTACCCAAAATCTGATGAACATATATATGGAGCTATATCTAATTCTGAACTGATTTCGAGCAAACTTTTCAGATAATGGCAATATGCATATACGACAGCTATATCCAAATCTGGGCCGATTTCTATGAAATTCACCAGCAATATTGAGAGTCATAAGAAAATCCTTCCTGCGAAATTTCGACAGAATCGGTTAATAAATGAGCATTTTTTGTAATATTTCTCAAAATCGGACGAACATATATATGAGAGCTATACCTAAATCTGAACCGATTTCGAGCAAACACCTCAGGTACTGTGGCAGTCGTCGAGGAAAGCGTTTTGGCAAATTTTGGCTAGATGCGCTTGCTGTGACTCAAGAAGTTAAAATCGGGCGATATAAATATATATGAGAGCTATTGGGTTGCCCAAAAAGTAATTGCGGATTTTTTAAAAGAAAGTAAATGCATTTTTAATAAAACTGAATGAACTTTAATCAAATATACTTTTTTACACTTTTTTTCTAAAGCAAGCTAAAAGTAGCAGCTGATAACTGACAGAAGAAAGAATGCAATTACAGAGTCACAAGCTGTGAACAAATTTGTCAACACCGACTATATGCAAAATCCGCAATTACTTTTTGGGCAACCCAATATATCTAAATCTGGACCGATTTCCATGAAATTCACCAATAATATTGAGAGTCAAGAGAAAATCCCTCCTGCCAAATTTCGAAAATCGATTAACAAAAGACCATTTAATTGCAATATTACTGCAAATCGGACAAACATATATATGTGGGAGCTATATCTAAATCTGTACCGATTTTGACCAGACCCTATATATATTGTGGTAGTCGTCGAGGAAAGTGTTGCGCAATATTTTTGGCAAGATCGGTCAATAAATGTACTTGCAGTGGCTCTAGGAGTGAAAATTGGGCAATATATATATATATGAGAGCTATATCTAAATCTGAACTGATTTCCATGAAATTCACCAGTAGTGTCGAGAGCCGTAAAAATATCCTTCCTGCCAAATTTCGAGAGAATTGGTTAATAAACGACCATTTAATTTCAATATTATTGAAAATCGGACGAACATATATATGGGAGGTATATCCAGATCTGAACCGATTTTTTCCAATTTCAATAAGCTTCGTCTCTAGGCCGAAAAACATGTCTGTACCAAATTTTAAGACGATCAGATGAAAACTGCAACTTATACTTTGTACACAAATTAACATGGACAGACGGACGGACAGACAGACAAACGGACATAGCTAAATCGAATCAGAAAGTGATTCTGAGTTGATCGGTACACTCATCAATGGATCTATCTATCTTCCTTTTGGGTGTTTCAAACTAATTCACTAAGTTATAATATCCTGTACCACAGTAGTGGTGTAGGGTATAATGTACCACAGTAGTGGTATAGGGTATAAAAGGATAGTATTTACAATCCAATAAAGATATTTCTATATGCCAAAGGAAAATTTTTTCTAAATATTCTTTACTTGTACGTGAGTTTTACTTTTTTTATACCCTCCACCATATGATGGGGGTATATTAATTTGATCATTCTGTTTCTAACTCCTCCAAATATTCGTCTAAGACCCCATAAAGTCGAACTAGGCATGTCCGTCTGTCTGTCTGTCGAAAGCACGCTAACTTTCGAAGGAGTAAAGCTAGCCGCTTGATATTTTGCACAAATACTTCTTATTAGTGTAGGTCGGTTAGCATTGTAAATGGGCTATATCGGTCCACGCTTTGATTCATCTGCCATATAAACCAATCTGGGATCTTGATGTCTTGAGACGATAGAGGGCACAATTCTTATCCGATTTGGCTGAAATTTTGCTTCAGGTGTTTTGTTATGACTTCCAACAACTGTGCTGAGTATTATTGAATTCGGTCCATAACCTGATATAGCTGTCATATAAACCGATTGGGGGTTTTAACTTCTTGATTGTCTAGAGTGCGCAATTTGTATCCGATTGGCTGAAATTTTGCACGACGTGTTTTGTTATGACTTCCCACAACTGTGTTAAGAATAGTTCAAATCGATCCATAACATGATATAGCTACCATATAAACCGATCTGGGGTCTTGACTTCTTGAGCCTCTACAGGGAGCAATTCCTATCTGATTTGGCTGAAATTTTGCACAACGTGTTTTGTTACGACTTCCAACGACTGTATTAAGAATGGTTCAAATCAGTCCATAACCTGATATAGCAGTCATATAAACCAATCTGGGATCTTGACTTCTTGAGCCGCTAGAAGGCGCAATTATTATCCGATTTGGCTGAAATATTGCATGACGTGTTTAGTTATGACTTTCAACAATTGTGCTAAGAATGGTTCAAATCGGTCCATAATCTGATATTGCTGCCATATAAGCCGATCTGGGGTCTTGACTTCTTGAGCCTCTACAAGGAGCAATTATTATCCGATGTGGCTGAAATTTTGCACAACGTGTTTTGTTACGACTTCTAACAACTGTATTAAGAATGGTTCAAATCGGTCCATAACCTGATATAACTGCCATATAAACCGATATGGGATCTTGACTTCTTGAGCCACTAGAGGGCGCAATTATTATTCGATTTAGCTGAAATTTTGCATAAGGTGTTTTGTTATGACATTCAACAACTGTGATAAGAATAGTTCAAATCGGCCCATAACCTGATATAGCGGCCAGATAAACCGATATGGGATCTTGACTTCTTGAGCCTCATGAGGGCGCAATTCTTGTCTGATTTGGCTGAAACTTTGTACAACGGCTTCACCCATGACCTTAAACAAACGTGTCGTATATGGCATGAATCGGTTTATAGCCTAATACAGCTCCCCTATAAACCGATCTCCCTATTTTACTTCTTCAGCCCCTAAGAGCGCAATTCTTACTATATTTGGCTGAAATTTTACACAATGACTTCAACTATGGTCTCCGATATTCAATATTCCTTTATCCTATGTTTGCCCAAAAAGAGGTACAGTGGAAAGAGTTCGAGAAATGCGATCCATGGTGGGGGGTATATAAGATCCGGCCCGGCCGAACTTAGCACGCTTTTACTTGTAATAAGAATAAAAGGAGCTACAGCGATTTCTAATTTAACTATCGCCATTACAATTTGATGCAATTTAACAATGACATTCATCCCATAAGTCCATAAAGTACTGGAGTTTAAATAAAATCATATAACGATCAAACGTTAACAGGAGTTAACTTTTCAACTAAGCTGTTTATACGATTTCATTGGTTTTCTTTATTTAAAAATATCCTTAATGTTTTCGTTTTTCCATAATTTTGAATCTAAAATATGGAAAAACTCTAATTTGCTAAGGCCTGTTGATTGAGAGTGATGACAACAAAGTTAAAAAAAATGTGTATGGGCTTTGGACAATTAAATAACAACCAGAGTATGGCTTTGCCCCAGTTCCTTAATGGATAGTCCATGAACAAATTTGCATTTGCATTTTGAATATAGATTGGAATATGGTTATATTCGAAAATTTTATTTGACACTATCACTAAAATGCCAATAAAGACCTAACGACTACTACTCATCACTTTATATGGGTAAAAACCAAAACGTTAGTTTTTTGATTCTTTTTGAATCCAACACCTGATGTAAATAAAGGTGCACATTAAGGTGGACAAAAAAAACTAAATTTTAAATACTAAGTATACTTTAAGGTTGCTTATCGAATCTTAAATATAACAAGTACGAGCGTGTTAAGTTCGGCCGGGCCGAATCTTATATACCCTCCACCATGGATCGCATTTGTCGAGTTCTATGCGTGGTATCTCTTTTTAGACAAACATAGATTATTGAAACTGTCCGATTCGGATCATAAATGAATGCTGAACATTGTAGAAGTCATTGTGTAATATTGGGTTGCCCAAAAAGTAATTGTCGGAAATATAGTAGTAATATAGTAGGCGTTGACAAAGTTTTTCAACGGCTTGTGACTCTGTAATTGCATTCTTTCTTCTGTCAGTTATCAGCTGTTACTTTTAGCTTGCTTTAGAAAAAAAGTGTGCGAAATTTTGTTTACATTTGTTTGTTTGGCGTCAATTTTAATATGGGTACCACATGTATTGAAAGAAATTCATTTAACAAACCGAATCAACGCTTGTGATATGCACCTTAAACGCAATGAATTCGATCCGTTTTTAAAACGAATCATAACTGGAGATGAAAAATGGATTGTTTACAACAACGTTAGTCGAAAACGATCATGGTCCAAGCATGGTGAACCACCTCAAACCACTTCAAAGGCTGATATCCACCAAAAGAAGGCTATGCTGTCTGTTTGGTGGGATTGGAAGGGTGTGGTATATTTTGAGCTGCTTCCAAGGAACCAAACGATTAATTCGCATGTTTACTGTCAACAATTGGACAAATTGAATACAGCCATCAAGGAGAAGCGACCAGAATTGGTCAATCGTAAAGGTGTCATATTCCACCAGGACAACGCTAGACCGCACACATCTTTGGTCACTCGCCAAAAAATGAGCGAGCTTGGCTGGGAACTCTTAATGCATCCACCATATAGCCCTGACCTTGCACTACCATTTATTTCGATCTTTGCAGAACTCCTTAAATGGTAAAACTTTCGGCAATGATGAGTCTATAAAATCGCACTTGGTTCAGTTTTTTGGAGATAAAGGCCAGAAGTTCTATGAGCGTGGAATACTAAATTTGCCAGGAAGATGGCAAAAGGTTATCGAACAAAATGGCAGTTATATATTTGATTAAAGTTCATTCTAAGTTTTATTAAAAATGCATTTACATTCTTTTAAAAAATCCGCAATTACTTTTTAGGCAACCAATATTTCAGTTCATTCTTCTTATCCGAATGCGCCTTGTAGGGGCTCAAGAAGCAAAATCGGGAGATAGGTTTATATGGGAGCTGTATCAAGCTATTGATCGATTCAGACCATAATAGACACGTATGTTGAAGGTAATGAGAGAAGCCGTTGTACAAAATTTCTGCCAAATCGAATGAGAAGGTTCTATACCGATTTAGGTCATACTTAACACAGTTATTGGAAGTCATAACAAAACACCTCATGCAAAATCTCAGCCAAATCGGATGAGAATTGCGCGCTCTATTAGCTCAAGAAATCAAGATCCAAGATCGGTTTATATGACAGCTATACCAGATTATGAACCGAATTAGCACAGTTGTTGAAAGTGATACCAAAACACAACGTTAAAAATTTCAGTTAAATCGGACGAGAATTGCGCCCTCTAGAGGCTCAAGAAGTCAAGACCCAAGATCGGTTTATATGGCAGTTATATCAACACATGGACCGATTTTTACCATACTTAGCGTAGTTATTGGAAGTGATACCAAAACACCATATGCAAAACTTCAGTCAAGTCGGACTAGACTTGCGCCCTCTAGAGGCTCAAGAAGTCAAGATCCAAGATCGGCTATATCAAAACATGGACCAATTTGAACCATACTTAGCGTAGTTGTTGAAAGTGATACCAAAACAGTACGTGCAAAATTTCAATAAAATCGGATAAGAATGCGCCCTCCAGAGGTTCAAGAAGTCAAGACCCAATATCGGTTTGTATGACAGCTATATCAAAACATGGACCGATTTGGCTCATTTCCAGTCCCAACCGACCTACACCAATAAAAAATACTTGTGCAAAATTTCAAGCGGCTAGCTTTACTTCTTCGAAGTTAGCGTGCTTTCGACAGACAGACGGACGGACGGGCAGACGGACAGACATGGCTAGATCGACTTAAAATGACATGACGATCAAGAATATATACTTTATGGGGTCTCAGACGCATATTTCGAGGTGTTACAAACAGAATGACGAAATTAGTATACCCCCATCCTATGGTGGACGGTATAAAAGTTGGTTCCAAAAAACTGGGGGCCGCCCCAACCCCAAAACACCCTAACATAAGTTTATTGGACAAGCATGACAATATGGGACTCAAATGAAAGGTATTCGAGAGTAGATTACGAATATAGTGTGAAAGAAGGAATAGGCATTATAATTTATTGATATCGTAAGGGGGCGGACCCTCCCCCGTTACCACAAAAACACCATCCAAAATCAAAAGAGAAACGATAAGGACAATATGGATATCAGATGAAGGGTACTGAAGAGTAGAATACGAATATGGTTTTAAAAATTGGGTCCAAATATCCAGGAAGTAGCCCTAACCGTTAAACTTCTAAAAGCAGACAAATTGAACGTCCACATCAATATGGGGCTCAAATGAAAGGTATTCGGGAATAGATTACGAATCTGGCATACAAAATCAAATAGAAATGTAGGGGGTCATCCCCCGCCCCAAATGGGCATATGACCCATCATTACTATATGAGACATGGTTTGTTTGTTTGATCCATAGAATCAAAAAAGTCTGAACAGATTTTCTAAAAATTTTCACAGATTGTGTAGGTTTTTTTAGAAGGAAACATGGGTTATGTTATTTTTAGATATCGTATGGTGGCGGACCCTTCCCCTTAGCCTTAAATGAAAGGAATTGGGGACTAGAAAACGAATGTCGTAGTCACCAAGTCACAGTCACCAAAAACAAAACATAGTTTCTACTGTCGGGGTCGGGTGCCGCGGGGGTCACCCAAAACACCCAAAACAAGCCAAATGCTTATTTAGACCAATCACGACAATATAGAGCCATGTGTTTGGGGAGCCGTCCCACCCCAAAATACCTTCCTATTATAAACAAGTAAAAAGGCGTTAAGTTCGGCCGGGCCGAACTTTGGATACCCACCACCTCGGGTATATATGTAAACCTCCTTTCATCAAAATTCGGTGAAAATTTCATGCCTTATAATCATATACCTCATACCGATCTGAACTATATACGACACGATGTCGAAAAGCCGAACATAAGTCACTGTGTCAAATTTCAGTGAAATCGGATTATAAATGCGCCTTTTATGGGGCCAAGACTTTAAATCGAGATATCGGTCTACATGGCAGCTATATCCAAATCTGGACCGATTTGGGCCAAGTTGCATAAACATGTCGAAAAGCCTAACACAAAGCACTGTCCCAAATTTCGGCGAAATCGCACAATAAATGCCTCTTTTATGGGCCATAAACCTTAAATCGAGAGATCGGTCTATATGGCAGCTATATGCAAATCTGGACCGATCTGGGCAAAATTGAAGAAGGACGTCGAAGAGCATAACCAAACTCACTGTGTAAAATTTCAGCGACATCGGACAATAAATGCGTCTTTTATCGTCCCAAAACCTAAAACCTAGATATCGGTCTATATGGCAGCTATATCCAAATCTGGACCGATCTGTGCGATGTTGCAGAAGTATGTCAAGGGGCTTAACTTAACTAACTGTTCCAAATTTCGGCGACATTGTTACGATTGCCTAAAGTAGGGTATAAATCTCTAAGGTGTAGTTTTGGCACGGTGGCTGAGCCGGCTACTCGTCAGCTTTGGGGGGGGGATCTTTCAAAATCTGAGATTGTATCAACCATAACATAAACTTTCGTGCCAGAAAAGTGTAGATTCCTTTTTGTTTCATGCGACAAAAAGATTTGAAGGAACAAAAAAAAAATATATGGAAGAGAGAAAACGAACCAAAACAAAAGGAAAAAAAAAAAAAAAAAAAAAAAAAAAAAAAAAAAAAAACAAAACAAGAACCTGCTCAAAGAAGATCGAAGGTGAAGTAAACAGAGAGCACCCAAGTAGTATCAATCAATCTGTTTGTCTTCCCCCTGTGTGACTGAGCCTCCCACCCCTCCTGCAGTTCAGCGAACATACAGCCTATGTACTGCCTGGCCCATAAAAAAATGCAATAAATCGGCAGCACCCTATCGTACATGCTTTCGATCGCCACCTCACATGGTGGTTAGATTAAACAGGTTCCATTATCCATTACTCTCTTTTGTTACCTACCATATCCAGCACCCCCCTCTTTGACCGTAGAAGTCTACTCCCACATCTCTATCTCAATGATTAAGAAAAAGAAGAAGACATAAATTCGCCACTCAATGTCATTATATATATATTTAATTCATTTAAAGGAGGCAGTATGATAAATGATAGAAAAAAATGAGAACAATAGATAAGCATAAAAATTGATAATTTTTGTTTTGGGTTTATTATCTAAGTGTGAGATGAATCTCTTAATTATACTTATTCAATATTATTATTTTTTTTTTTTTTTTTTTTTTTTTCTTCAAATTCCTTCTCTTTTCCTAATTTTCTCTTAGTACAAATTCTTACTCTTAATTAATTTAATTTCTTTTTTTTACGTTCTTTCTTCAAACTTCTTTATGTAAACAAATCTCACTTAGATTCTCTTAGCCTAAAGTAATTACTCACCCACAATACAGCGCTATATTATGTGAGTTTAACCAAAAGAGATTTAAAAATCATATTACGTTGGCAAATTCTCTTTTTTTTCTCTATTAATTCATTTTTTTGTTTTTGTTCCTTTGTAAAATTTATACGCGAATTTGATGCATGCAAAAAAAAATAAATAATTCAATAAACTAAAATTATATGTATATAAAGATAAGTAGGTATAAATGACATTTAATTTTTCTATATGTTTTTTTCTTTTGTAAATATGTACATGGGTTAATGATTTAAATTCTTGTTAAAATAAATTCGGATCAGCCCATCTAGGTACAGCCTTGATCATCTTACAACGGGGATGGAGCAATAGTTAGGCATTCTTTTCTGGTTTCACATCTCGTCAGTTGGGGATACTTTAGCATAGGTGATAAATAGGTAGTCTAATGCATTTTTGTTTTTGCTTCAATCACTTCTTTCGTTATTCTTTTTTTTTTTTTTTTTTTTTTAAGCTCTTTTTCTTACTTTATTTTTTTTTTTTTTTTTGGGGTTACACATTCCGCTCAATTTAATTTAACAATAATTTCGTAACTGTTTTGTTTGATGTCGATAGCATTTGTTTATTAGGTGATGAAACAGGCCACAGTGCTGATTTCTTTTTCCTTTTTTTTTTTTTGGAAATTTTATGTTTTAGAGGAGTTTACACAAACTATTGTCCACCTTTATCTGTTTAATTATTATTTCTTTTTCTGTTGTGATATTTTTCTTCTTTTTAAACATATGACTTTTTTTTACGTCTATTTTATACATTAACAAATTAACATTAGCTTTAAAGGCCTCTTGAGGCTTCAATGTTCATCACATGCTTCCCAGTGCTTAAATATTGTTCTCAAACAGTTTTTTTGCGTTTATTCCGTTTGAAATTTTTTTTTCTTTTTTCTTATTCTTTAAAGAAGGTATATGTATTTTTTTTTTATATTTAATATATTAATAAGTTTATTTAATATATTTATAATATTTTCTTTTTAGTTAGGTTATGTAGGTCTTCGACTTTTTCTTGGCTTTCCTTCTTAGAGGTTCGATCAGATTTCACACGTGTCTCAGTCCCACTTGTCATTCAAATCCCTCCTCAAAATCAAGTCACAGCAACCTCCACTCCTCAAAAATAAGTTCTTCTCTCACACTCTCACTAAAAGCTCAATCGATAACATTTCAGAATCTGGGTTGTATTTTATGGGACGTAAAGTGGGGCATCTATAATCCTAATGCACATATTTTCTATTACGACAACGCTACGTATCAGGCTCGCACCCGTCGATACCGAAACTGGTATAGAACGCGTGCGTAAAAAAAATTGACCAACAAAAGATCCTCAATAGAAACGTGTGGCCTCGACCCACGACTTCACCTCTAAGCCGGGCACATTACACAGCAAATAAGTCCTGTCCATGAAATACTCCCATAACTTTTCCATCCAAACCACCTAATTTGTATAATGAATTACCTAGAGTTTCTAGAACTATACACTTTATCCTGGTCGGTGCTAATTTTGAATTAAAATTGGATACCTTCTTGCTTAGTTTGTAATTCTTCCGATAAACCATCTGCCCTTTCTGAAATTTAATGTCCTTTGCCCTTAGGTTATAGTTCTTGGTACTGCGGTCATGAGCTAACTTTAGATTCTCAAATATGTTGTCCCTTATAATCTGGAGTCGATCTGGCGTGTTGTCAATGGTAAAGTCAATGTCCTTCAATGACCCAATATTTCTTATAATGTCATATTTCGAAGCGTGCTGCACCATGTCTATTCCAAAAAGGGCGTAGTACGGAGCGACGCCAATTGAGCTGTGATACCCACTTCTAAGGGCAAATGCAACCTCGCTGAGGTGCTGATCCCAATGCCGCTGATCCTTTCCTATATAAGACCTTATCATCTGCAATATGGATCTGTTAACTCGTTCTGCTGCATTCGATTGAGGTGCATATAGGCCAGTCCGGATATGATTCACACCATACTTGCGCAGAAAGTCCTGAAAGAGGTCGGAGGTGAACTGCCTTCCATTATCCGAGTGGACGTACTCTGGCACTCCAAAAATATGGAATACATCCTTTTCCAGAAAATTCACCACATTAACAGCAGTAGCTGCACGCATGGGTTCAAGATGGACAAATTTGCTAAAGTGGTCCAAACAAACAAAAATAACTGTGTAACCGGTTTTACTTCTAGGGTAGGGACCCATGAAGTCTATATATATCCTTTGATAGGGACGTTCAGTTACAAATTGTTGGCCCATTAATGGTCTCCTTGAAACATTCGATGTTTTGCATGTTTTACAAACATCGCAATTTCTCACCACTTCCTGGACGTCCTTTACCATTTTCGGCCAAAAGTAGCGTTCACGCAGGCGCGACAGTGTCTTTTGGATACCCCCGTGGCCAGCAGATGGTAAAAAATGAGCGGAAACTACTAGTCCTTCACGGAGCTCCTCCGGTACCCACAATTTCCAGGACTTCTCATCCTGAAGGGCATCACCAGTCGCAAAGCATGTCCGTTTATAAACGAAGCCATCGGACACACAAACATCGGGCAGGTTAGATTCGCGATCCAGAACATTACTTTTAAGTTTCTCATAGCTTTCAGACTGAAAATATGGGCTTTTTAAATCAACATCCAATGCCCGCTGTAGTTGGAATTCCTCCATATATATCCTCGAAAGGGTGTCAGCAACAACATTCAACGATCCTTTACGGTGTTGGATATCAAACTCAAAACTTTGAAGTTTTAAGCTCCACCTCGCCAGCCTTCCGGACAAATCTGTCTGGCCCATCAGCCACTTAAGGCTGGCGTGGTCCGTTATCACCGTAAAGGGCAAGCCTTCAATGTATGGACGAAATTTCTTCACACTTAACACAGCAGCATAACATTCCAACTCAGTTATCGTGTAGTTCCGCTGGGCTTTATTTAATTTTGCGGACATGTAGGCCACAGGATGCTCGTGTCCTTCACTGTCGACTTGAAACAAGACACCTCCAACACCTAGAGTGGATGCGTCGCACTGCACGAAAAATCTCCGTTCAAAATCCGGGTTGACCAGAACCGGTGCTGACATCAGACTCGATTTGAGTATGTCGAACGACTCCAAAGCCTCATTTGAAAGTGAAAATTTTCTGACTCTCTCCTTACCCAAACAATCGTGAAGCGGTGCTGCAATAGACGCATAATCGCGAATAAATCGGCGATACCACCCGCACATTCCCAAAAATCTTCTGAGCTGCCGGGGTGTTTTTGGTACTGGAAAAGTCGTAATGGCCTCCACCTTTCTTTCGTCCGTCCGAATACAACCTTCTCCGACCACAAAGCCCAAATAGCGGACCTCCTTATGGCAAAATTTACTTTTTTGCAAATTTATAGTAAGACCAGCACGGGATAAATTCTTGGCAACATCAGAAAGGAGAATCAGGTGAGCATCAAAATCGGCAGATACCACGAGAAGATCGTCGAGGTAGACGAAGACGTTATTCCTGATTGCTGCAGGAATAACTTTGTCCATGAGCCTGCACATTCTCTGGGCGGCATTGCACAGTCCAAACGGCATGACCGTAAACTGGTACAGTGGCCGCCCAGGGACTGTAAAGGCAGTCTTCTCCCTCGACTTCTCTTCAAGCGGGATCTGCCAAAATGCGTCCTTTAAGTCTATCGCCGATATAAATTTCGTGTTCTGCAGCCGACTCAGTATACCCTCTATGTGGGGGAGAGGGTAGGCGTCCTTAATGGTTCGCGAGTTAACCTTGCGGGCGTCGAGGCACAGCCTATTCTTTGTTTCTTTCCGAACCAGTGTAACAGGTGAACTCCAGCTACTGTTACTGGGCTCGATAACCCCCAAGGCGAGCATACGGTCAAGTTCCTCAAATAAAAGTTTCTGAATGACCGGGGAAACGGGGTAGTGTCTCTGTTTTATCGGAATGTCCTCATTGGTTACCTCAATTATATGCTCCTCAAGAGTAGTACGGCCCAAACCGAGAACAGCGAATGAAGGAAACTTCGACTTAACTTCCAGTAGCCTTGATTGCTGCTCCGCTGACAACACATGTATGTTTCCGGTCTCTGTAACTCCGTCAGTATCAATGATCTCGGAGATATCCACGTGCCTCTCATTTTTTAACCCAACTTCACCAACCACGGATAAACCGAAGACGCGCCAGAAATTCACACCGAAATAGAATTCCTGTTCCAAGCCAGGTACAATCAGAAAGTCCAAACATTCCGTGCGATTATTCCATACCACTGGTAATGCAACCACACCCAATACAGATACTATGCCACCATTAGCTGTCTTGACACTTTGATTCCGTAATTTAATGACAGTCTTTCCGATACCTTCTAAAAATTCCAATCCATTCCGTCCTATGCAGCATGCAGCTGCACCTGAGTCCAATAATGCCATAACTTCTTTTCCGCCAACCAAGGTTTTTGCGAAAAATCTATTATCACTACCGACAGTAACTATAGTCTCTACTGCCATACGTTTTGCCTTCTTAATTATTAATTGTTTATCTCTTAACTTTTTAATATTTTTATAATTTCTACCATTACCCTTTATTTCGTCACAAAAAATTCGTGCCCTTGCAGCCTCATATTCGATTTTTCGTTGATGTAACGATTTTTGAGCCGGATGGAAGTTAGTATCATCCGGTTTCGTGGGCTTCTCTCTTTTTAATAGTTCTATTTTGTGGTATCCGGGACTTGCGGCGTCTGACAGGGGTTCCCGGATAACTCTGCCACATTCTGATTTTTTAACACGAAATCACAAAAGGACTCATCTTTACCGCATGCAAAGCATTTCATCTCGTGAAAGCTGGATCGGCATACGTTCTCTGGTTTAATAATTTGAACATTTTTTTTATAAAAATCTCCTGGCATTCCACATGTAAAGCATAAGTTGAGGTGAAATGGCGAGGAACAAAAGCTTTGCTTAGAATTCATGAGTTCAGGTTTTCGTTCCGATGGGGCAGTAAATGTTTTCTGTCCCGCATTTCCGGCATTGGAATTACCGCTCTGAAAAGTCTTAGGCTGTCCTCCAAATGTTGGTCTGGTCCTATCCATACTCCGACTTGAAATATTGATAGCGTCGATGGCCAGATCCTCTTCACATTGATTAGATATTTCACTTACTGGTCTAGATTTCTGTCGACCTTCCTTTATTAACTTGTCAGCCCGTTTACATTCTTTTTTTAAGTCCGCCATAGTCGAAATGGTCGACGAAAATATAAGGCTAGCTATGTTGTTACGCAAATTGCCTCTTATAATCTTTACTAACTCTCCTTCGGGAATCTTTTTACGTAGTCGGAATGTCAAGTCATGGATGTCGGAGTAAAACACTTCAAATGGCTCTCCTGGAAGCTGTTTTCGCTCCATAATTTCTCTAATTATCTCATAATCAGAATCTGATGATTTAAAGTGACTGAGGAGCTCCTCTTTAAGGGAAAAATATCCGAAATCGACATCATCTGCGTTGTCCTCAAGGATCTGCCAGTACCACTGTGCAGCGCTTCCGGTTAATAGGGATGAAAAATCGCAAAATAATTGATCGTAAGAGATGTTGTGGTGCTCTCTCATCCTCTCAATTCTAAAGATGAAACTCTCTACAGTCATGTCCCGTCCCGAGCCGTCAAATTTAATATGCCACTTATCCAAATCAACAGGCTTTCTCGTATGCAGTTCCCTTGGACTATAAGAAACTCCCAGTCCCTCATTAGCTTGTGATCTTGCCGCACCCCTTCCATCACAGGGATCAGGCCTACTACTCGCACGATCAGTAACGCCAGTACCACAATTTTTATCACCGGTTCCTCTCTCAGGAGTCGAACTCGACCCAGGAGGACGAATAGCAGACGCGTTTTCTGATTGCTCGACTTCTGCAATCCTGTGACTCAGTGAATTCATATCTCCGCGCATCTGACGCAACTCACTCATGCAGTTTGTCATTATTTGGCTTTGCTGATATAACATTGCCATCATCTGGGAAATCTGGTCAACAGGTGCGTCTTTCCCCACAGCATTTTGGGCCGAAGTCTGAGGCTGCTCCGAAACCCCGGCTTGATTTTGTGACATATCTAACACCCTTTCCAATTTCCTAGAGAAACTTAAAGAATTATCACCAGAACTGACTAAAACCTCTTCGGAAACTCTCACTATGGAATCGGATGTCCTGCCAAATATCAGATCAGCGCATCTATTCAGATAGTCCGTTGGAACAAAATCTACTGGTCTCTCAATACCCGTATCTATCTGTGTCAGAATTGATCCCACGACCTGGTTCTCAAGAGCGCGAGCTATACTTCTAGTCACACGCCTATTATGTGCAACAATTCCACTTACGGGATTTTCAGGATTAGCTCCTGTTCTTTCCATGCACTTTATAAAACTCAATTCACTTGTCAACTAAAATTATCTATATTAATTATCTCATGCATATATGTAAATGTTACCAAAAATTTCACAACGAGCCTATGGCTTGTCGATTGAAAATGATATCTAAAAAAAAGTTCAATATGTCAAAGGTAGGTGCTGGAAAATGTTTGAGTATCGTGAAGTTTCGGATCTATACATAAAACACAACATCGCAAAAAGTACCTGGGTTGAACACATCAGGTAGTCCCATTAGATAGAAATTATACAAGGCTGCTCAATTCCCATAAAAAGCACACACATCACAACGAGGCACTCTGGCACAACTGTGTTATATCCAGAAGAACCCATTGAAACAAATAAAATACGTATATATGAAACTCACACCTTCTAAACCACAGAGGCGTAGAGGGGATATTCCATCAAAACCAGACTCTGAACTCATATCTAAGACCCAAAACTAAATAATCTCAAATGCAATCCAGATATATGAAAGTTTATAAACAATATTACACACAATTCCTTCGTTGGGCGCCATATGTTACGATTGCCTAAAGTAGGGTATAAATCTCTAAGGTGTAGTTTTGGCACGGTGGCTGAGCCGGCTACTCGTCAGCTTTGGGGATACTTATCTTTCAAAATCTGAGATTGTATCAACCATAACATAAACTTTCGTGCCAGAAAAGTGTAGATTCCTTTTTGTTTCATGCGACAAAAAGATTTGAAGGAACAAAAAAAAAATATATAGAAGAGAGAAAACGAACCAAAACAAAAGGAAAAAAAAAAAAAAACACAAAACAAGAACCTGCTCAAAGAAGATCGAAGGTGAAGTAAACAGAGAGCACCCAAGTAGTACCAATCAATCTGTTTGTCTTCCCCCTGTGTGACTGAGCCTCCCACCCCTCCTGCAGTTCAGCGAACATACAGCCTATGTACTGCCTGGCCCATAAAAAAATGCAATAAATCGGCAGCACCCTATCGTACATGCTTTCGATCACCACCTCACATGGTGTTTAGATTAAACAGGTTCCATTATCCATTACTCTCTTTTGTTACCTACCATATCCAGCACCCCCCTCTTTGACCGTAGAAGTCTACTCCCACATCTCTATCTCAATGATTAAGAAAAAGAAGAAGACATAAATTCGCCACTCAATGTCATTATATATATATTTAATTCATTTAAAGGAGGCAGTATGATAAATGATAGAAAAAAAAAATGAGAACAATAGATAAGCATAAAAATTGATAATTTTTGTTTTGGGTTTATTATCTAAGTGTGAGATGAATCTCTTAATTATACTTATTCAATATTATTATTTTTTTTTTTTTTTTTTTTTTTCTTCAAATTCCTTCTCTTTTCCTAATTTTCTCTTAGTACAAATTCTTACTCTTAATTAATGTAATTCCTTTTTTTTACATTCTTTCTTCAAACTTCTTTATGTAAACAAATCTCACTTAGATTCTCTTAGCCTAAAGTAATTACTCACCCACAATACAGCGCTATATTATGTGAGTTTAACCAAAAGAGATTTAAAAATCATATTACGTTGGCAAATTCTCTTTTTTTTCTCTATTAATTCATTTTTGTTTTTGTTCCTTTGTAAAATTTATACGCGAATTTGATGCATGCAAAAAAAAATAAATAATTCAATAAACTAAAATTATATGTATATAAAGATAAGTAGGTATAAATGACATTTAATTTTTCTATATGTTTTTTTCTTTTGTAAATATGTACATGGGTTAATGATTTAAATTCTTGTTAAAATAAATTCGGATCAGCCCATCTAGGTACAGCCTTGATCATCTTACAACGGGGATGGAGCAATAGTTAGGCATTCTTTTCTGGTTTCACTTCTCGTCAGTTGGGAATACTTTAGCATAGGTGATAAATAGGTAGTCTAATGCATTTTTGTTTTTGCTTCAATCACTTCTTTCGTTATTCTTTTTTTTTTTTTTTTTTTTTTTTTTTTAAGCTCTTTTTCTTACTTTTTTTTTTTTTTTTTTTTTGGGGTTACACATTCCGCTCAATTTAATTTAACAATAATTTCGTAACTGTTTTGTTTGATGTCGATAGCATTTGTTTATTAGGTGATGAAACAGGCCACAGTGCTGATTTCTTTTTCCTTTTTTTTTTTTTTTTTGGAAATTTTATGTTTTAGAGGAGTTTACACAAACTATTGTCCACCTTTATCTGTTTTATTATTATTTCTTTTTCTGTTGTGATATTTTTCTTCTTTTTAAACATATGACTTTTTTTTACGTCTATTTTATACATTAACAAATTAACATTAGCTTTAAAGGCCTCTTGAGGCTTCAATGTTCATCACATGCTTCCCAGTGCTTAAATATTGTTCTCAAACAGTTTTTTGCGTTTATTCCGTTTGAAATTTTTTTTCTTTTTTCTTATTCTTTAAAGAAGGTATATGTATTTTTTTTTTTATATTTAATATATTAATAAGTTTATTTAATATATTTATAATATTTTCTTTTTAGTTAGGTTATGTAGGTCTTCGACTTTTTCTTGGCTTTCCTTCTTAGAGGTTCGATCAGATTTTCACACGTGTCTCAGTCCCACTTGTCATTTAAATCCCTCCTCAAAATCAAGTCACAGCAACCTCCACTCCTCAAAAATAAGTTCTTCTCTCACACTCTCACTAAAAGCTCAATCGATAACATTTCAGAATCTGGGTTGTATTTTATGGGACGTAAAGTGGGGCATCTATAATCCTAATGCACATATTTTCTATTACGACAACGCTACGTATCACTGTTTTTCCTGCAAAACTCCGTTTGAGTAACGTAGGACAGTCAATTTGATTGCCTGAAGTTTTGGGAGAAATTCAAAGAAACAAACAAGAGAAGACGAATTAATCTTCACCAAGACAATGCGAGCTCTCACACATAAGCTCAAACTAGGGCCTTTTTGACCGACCAAAACTTCGAATTGATGGGTCATCCGCCCTACAGCCTCGATTTGGCTCCCAATTCGCACATTAAGATAAAAATGCGTGATCAATGATTTTCGTAGCCAGAAAATGCTGTTGAAACGTCCAATAGCCATATTTTGGAGGTGTCTGAAATCGGAGTGGAAAAAGTGCAACGATAATAAGTTTGAGCTGGCGGATACTTTGAAGAACAATAAAGTCGAT